>NC_080550.1:17385018-17655018 GCF_028640845.1 Ahaetulla prasina
AGTCAAACGGCAAAAAAAGAACACATCAGAAACAAATTACATGTTTGGCTCTGCTTAAATAATTCACCTGTCAAGATTCCAGAAAAACCTCTTCTGCATAAAAAAAACCTCTGAAGCCATTGTCTTTCAAAGTTCTTTACTAGCATACAGAAACTGGCACACAATGAGTGAAATTCCAAAACTGAAACTTCCGGATTCTTTTCTCAGTTATACAAACCCCAAGAGTCCCATCCCCCAACCCCTTTGCCGGTCACATGGTCCAAGAATCCAGAAGTTTCAGTTTTGGAATAATGTCAAGGTTCCAGAAAAACCTCTTCTGCATAAAAAAAACCTCTGAAGCCATTGTCTTTCTAAGTTCTTTACTAGCATAAGGAAACTGGCACACAATGAGTGAAATTTCTCAGTTATACAAACCCCAAGAATCCCACCCCCGGTCACGTGGTCCAAAGTTCTTCCACTTTATTCGAAACCTCCTCTTGCCAATCCTTCTGCAGATGCGAACACAATCCGACCTTGACCGCTTGAAGAATGTAACCATACCCATCACCCCCGCTTCTTCCCCTCAGGGGAGAAATGTGGCAGCGTCTGGAAACCTACGGCCTAATATGGTTTCCAGGCCTGACATCACCCAAATGAATCCTGAGGGATCAGCAGATCTTTAAAGAGTCAGGTCTATATAAGGAAAATGAAAAACTCATTCAGACATGAAGTGCCATTCTTAGCCAATGTTCTCAGATTTAATGATACTTAGTATATCTACATCCATTAAAGTTAATTTAGAGCTTCAGTGATTAGTAGATAAAAAGACTGAAAGATATAGAAATAGAAAAAAAAAAAAAAAAACCCAGCTCTTTCACAAAAGGAGGGATCAAAGGCTCTCAACACTGAGACAATTAAACAATTCCAGAAGAATTCAATGATTCCAAACATTTTTTGAGATTGTCAGTGATTTTGCCAAATTCAGCTTAGTTTATGATGGTAAAGGACATCATCTGCTGCAAAATTTTTAGATCTGACAACTTATAACTTTGCCGTCTTTGGTCAGACCTAAGCGTAGCACATAAAATTATCTGCTACAATGTCCTACCTGTCAATGACTAATTCAGCTTCAACTGCAATAACACACGAGCACACAATAGATACAAATTTAAGGTTAAACTGCTCCAAACTTGATTGCAGAAAATACGACTTCAGCAAGAGAGTGGTCAATGCCTGGAATGCACTACCTGACTCTGTGGTTTCTTCCCCTAACCCCCAAAACTTTAACCTTAGACTGTCTATTGTTGACCTCACCCCATTCCTAAGAGGTCTGTAAGGGGTGTGCCTAAGCCTACCATCCCTGTTCTACTATCCCCTTTTATATGTATCCATTTCTTTTATGTACACTGAAAGCATATGCACCAAGACATCCATTCACACTTGGCCAATAAAAAATTCTATTCTATTCTATTCTATTCTATTCTATTCTATTCTATTCTATTCTATTTCATGTATTCATAATTATGATTATGTTTATACTTATATCTGTTACCTATTACATACTTGATGAAATATAAAATAAATAACTAATTTCCAAAGGTCTCATTTATTTCCAAGAAAGCATTAAGTCTTGTAAAGCTGTGAAATTTGAGTGAATAGCAGCTGGAACACAAGACAATTCTTGCAGCTTGAATCTGCCTTGCCTCTCTGTTGCTCGCAGTCAAAATTTAGGACAACGTTTGATGATCCTTAACGTTCAACGAATAGTATTTAGAAAATAATCAGTGACTTTCATCATTATATTAAAAGATGGCCCATACACATGGGATCGGGTTTGGAAAAGATGGCCCATACACATGGGATCGACTTTAGTTCTCTGTAGACCTCTTTGTAGGCTGCTGTTCAACTTTTCCTTGACTTATCTCCAGAGAGAAAACAATTTGGTACAAATGAGTTCTCTCATGGAGGCTTGCTTAATTAAGAATAACTGGCTAAGTTTTAGTAGCATTCAGTATCTCAAGGTTTTTGCAGCTTGATTACTTTCTGATAGGGAAGAGTTTCCAAGTCAGACCTATTCAAATCAAGACGGTTTTGTTTTGCTTTGGAGAGCCAGGAAAGATTTCCCAAGGGTGCAGCACAGAAGCCTCTAAGAACACAACGCTGAGATGTTTAGAATGACAGCTTGAGATTGAGGATTTGTAGCATGAAAAAAATATGTGACTTCCTCCCTCGCCTGAAAAAGTGAAAAGTTCTGCTGGTGTATTACAAAAAAAAAAAAAATGTGTGGTTCTCTAAATTAGAGGGAAAATTACAGGCGATTGAATATTTGTCATTAGTGTTTCAGATGAATTAGTTAATGGGAAATGATAACTTGCAATGTTTCCTTTTCTATGCAAATCACTGATGATGTTGGAAAAGACCCAAGAGTTTTTTAATTGTCATCAGATCGCAATGGGATAGAGTTATGTCTGTGTTTAAAGGACTTTTGAGATCTATAGGCTGAAATTACACAGACACACCCCCCCCCCCCCGCATTCATCTATTATGCTAAGCCATAAATATGATTTAATTGCTATTTACACCCAGATACTGTAGTCTGTAAACTATAATTTATGTCTTAGATATGCCAATATTTGCAATTGTAGTTTATTTTGCTCCTGCACCCATTACTATAGAGTTCCTAAAACATATTAGGCATTATTATGAATAATGAATTAAAATAATTACATCATTACAGAAGTATTGATGTGATCTTTTTAATCCACAAGATGCAGTCATAAATATCCTTCGCGTCCTGTTGGAGGTATTGTGAGGAGACACTGGTAAAACACTTAGATTTAAGCCTCTATGGAAAGATTGTATTATGAAAGGAGAGCATTCAGAATCCTACATTAATAAATAATTTAAAAATATAACAGTATAGCTACTATTACAGCTTTGTCTCCCCGAAGTATTGTGATGATGCTTATAATCCATACCTAAGCACTGTAGGTCTAAGCCATTATAGAGAGAAATGGTGGACATATTATTTTTAACAAAATGGCAGCATCCATTTTTTTCTCTTCCTTTGGTAGAGAAAATAACCTAAAAATGTGATTTAAGGAACACAAAGCCGTAGTAGGAATCACAGAGTTTACCTATACAACTGTGTTGGTATGATTGAATTGTTAAGTAATTGAAGTGGAAATCATACAGAATACTGTACATCTTTATAGGGAGAATTGAATTAATTGTTAAAAACGTATATTACTGTTCCACAAATAGAATACATAAATATTTGTTTTACATGTATCCTTGACATTTCTACCACAAATGTTAAACATGTGATTAAATTAGCCTTTGGTTTATCACCAGTTACATTGTTGTTGTTGTTGTTGTTATGATGATAGATAGATGATAGATAGATAGATAGATAGATAGATAGATAGATAGATAGATAGATAGATAGATAGATAGATAGATAGATAGATAGATAATGGATGTAGGAATGGATGTATGGATGTAGGGATGGATGATAGAAAGTACAATACATACACAGACAGATGATAGATAGATAGATAGATAGATAGATAGATAGATAGATAGATAGATAGATAGATGGATGAATGGATGGATGGATGGATGTAGGGATGGATGATAGAAAGTGCAGAGAGACAGACAATACATACACAGACAGAAGATAGATAGATAGATAGATAGATAGATAGATAGATAGATAGATGAATGGATGTAGGGATGGATGATAGAAAGTGCAGAGAGACAGACAATACATACACAGACAGAAGATAGATAGATAGATAGATAGATAGATAGATAGATAGATAGATAGATAGATAGATAGATAGATAGATAGATAGATAGATAGATAGATAGATATGGATGGATGGATGGATGGATGATAGAAAATGCAAATGGAGGGAAAATTTAGCTCTTCCTCTACCTCAGCTAGCCATGATGATTCCAAAATTACAAAATGTGTCTTCCGATGTTACAGAGAAAGCTCTGAACTGTGATGTTGCATATGCATACATAAGGAAGATGTTTGCCACCCATTTTGTCATTTTTCCCCTTGCCCACCTTTTACAAACACCTATAACCCAATTCTCTTTGTGCTCTGACATAATAGGGAGGGAGGAAGTGATGGGGAGAAGCTGCTATAGCGTTATAATGCATTGCATAGAATTTATCTAGGGTAAATTTAACTCCTATGGTATACTGTTCTTTTGGTGCAGTTTAAGAAGACTGCTGAAGGTTTTGAGGGCATTAAATTAATTCCTATGTAAGGCTGATGAATTCCCATAATTTGTTACGGGAGTGGATGGGGGGGGGGCGCAGAGGAACGGAAGGATTTAGTTGAATGCAATTTTCTATTCCTGAACATTTTATTAGGCGGATGAGTCACATCTCTATATGACACAAGAAGGTCAATTGAAACATCTAGATATTATTTTTGTGTGTGTGCCTGGTATTTCTAATTTGATGGTTTTATTTCACCACAGTTCTTGCTGGCCATTTACTGAAATATAACAGGATTAAAGGCATGTATGTCATTGGTCTAATGGATAACGGTTTGGGAGGATAAGGTTAGGTGTGTTTTGTTTTTTGTTTTTTTACATTCTATGAACTTAATGTTTAGTTTGTCATTGTTTTATTTTATTTTATTTTATTGCTTTGTTTTGTTTTTGTTTTTTTAAGTCGAAGTGCTAGATCCTTTCACGTAATGGTGATATAAAAAGAAGCAGTCTAAAATGGCATCCACTTCCAGGTTTCTGTATTTTTATTAGTCCTTCTATATTATTGTACTAAATCAATTGTCACTTCTTCTCCTTCCTGTTAGTGCTGTAGAGACAACAATTCGGAGATAGAGGTAATCACTATTCGTTCTTGTCGGTATCACAATTGGTTATTCAGTTCCAGTGACAAGCCAAGCCAATTGCTTCTGTCCACATTCATTACAGGCAATTGGAATGTGGAACAGAAAAGGAAGGAATGTTTGCAAACAACAACCATTGCAAGTTACTGTTAAGGGCAAAACTATGTCTGCAAAATTTTACTTAGGAACAAAGAATCCAAGTTCGATTTTTCTGACCTTCGCTTTAAGTCTTGACAGTTGGAAACACTAAGCATCATTCCAGTATTTTAGAAAGCAAAACGACTCCCCAAAAATCATCAAATTGAAATGAATGTACATGCTTGTGCATATCTCTATTGTTAAGGGAATATATACTTTAGATCAAACACTATCTCAAAGGATATATCAATGCAGGGGTGTATTTCGATGTGATAGTTCTCTATGCAAAATTGCCCAGTTTTAAGATTGTGGACAGGGCATGGTGGAGATTTAATCACTTCTGTTTATTAGACACATTTCATTGCATTTGTCAAATGACTTATAGATCTCAAATTCTTATTTATATTATGTCTATATATATATATATGTTTTCTGAGGTTTTCACGGGTGTTTGTATATAGGTCTTTGGTTGTTCGGGTTTTCTCCCATGTAAAATTGGAAGTGTCTTGTTCAAACCCCCACTAGGAGTTAAAAGGAAAAAACAGCTGCGATCACGCATTGCTCCCAGAAGCACAAAGCTGAAGCCTGAAGATGACGAATGAGACTTCGTCGAAATGTCGCCAAGACACTTCCAATTTTACACGGGAGAAAACCCGAACAACCAAAGACCTACATATATATACATATACATATACATATACATATACATATACATATACATATACATATACATATACATATACATATACATACACACACACACACACACACACACACACACACGCACACGCACACACACACACATACAAGATTGTATATATGTCAGTGTTGGCACAAAACAAAGAGCTAGCATCCAAACCAAAAGGTTTCCAAAATTTCTCTTTCATTTTTCTCTGTTTATTTTCTGAATTGCTAGCACAATGTGCTGTAAAAAGATATATACCAGCATCCTGATCTTAAAAGAAGGAGAAAAAGAAAGAGAGAGAAAAAATGAGGGAAATAAAGCCATGCCAGGTAGACTGTAAGAGAGATGACCAAGAGTATTACATTTAACTCAGTATACTTAACTGAAAATAACTCCAGTTAATTCTAGTACAAATTGCCCTACAGGCCTAGTTTGCAGAATATTGCTACCTGCAATTTTGAATATCTCTTCCCTAACCAATTTTTGGGATCCAACCTAAAGTTCCATATTGGAATGATTCATAGGCTATGATGTGCAGCAAATTCATCACTAGACAGCAATGTCACAAGAATGTTACCAATAAAGGAGAATATTTGTAGCGCAGGGTTGGAATGAGGGGGGTCATTGGTGCTCTCTGACTTTGGTTGTTTTATTACAGATATTTCATTCGGTCTTATTCCCTGCACAGTAGACATACAGTAACTTTGAGCAGAAAGTCACCATGGCCGTGATTAAACATTGGTTTTCATAAAGTGAAAAATAATTTTATCTAATGTATGATTCGTCGGTTCTTGAAATAGCCTTGCAGTGTTTATCAGGGCCTCCAGTTAGAGACAAGCAAATTTCTAAATGCAGTGATTTCTGTCAGGCTTGGCATCACTTCTAGGCAGATAAAGATGGCTTTCAAAAAATATTTCTGCAAATTTTAAGCATTCTGTGGTATAGAACCCATACCTCATTTCGGACATTAATACAATTGAGCGTGTGCAGAAATATTTTACAAGAAGAGTTCTCCACTCCTCTGTTTACAACAAAATACCTTATGCCACCAGACTTGAAATCCTGAGTTTAGAAAATTTAGAACTCCGCCGCCTTCGGCATGACCTGAGTTTAACTCATAGAATCATCTATTACAATCTCCTTCCTGTTGATGACTACTTCAGCTTCAATCACAACAATACACAAGCACACAATAGATTTAAGCTTAATGTTAACTGCTCTAATCTTGATTGCAGATAATATGACTTCAGTAACAGAGTTGTTAATGCCTGGAATGCATTCTGTGGTCTTTTCCCTAAATTGCAAAAGCTTTAACCAAAAACTATCTACTATTGACCTCACCCAATTCCTAAGAGGTCTGTAAGGGGCGCGCATAACAGCACCAACGTGCCTACCATTCCTGTCCTAATGTGCCCTTTGATTGTATTCAATTTTATATAGTCATTACATTATTATGATTATATATAGATGCTTATATATCGTATAGCTATTTCATGCTTATGCTTATATATACAGTTGTGACAAAATAAAATAAATAAAAAATAAATATTTCAAGCTATTTAGCTCTCATCAGCTTGAAATAGATCTATACTAGTCTCCCTTTATTTCTTTGTCAGTAAATATGAATTTAACACAAAATAGTTTGTCGTGCAAGCGACTGACTGAGAGGGCTCCTGGACACTATTAAAATACTTTTATTTCGCCATGGGGATGATGTTGGTAAACAGATATCAGGAAGGAAGGGAGAGGAAGAGAAGAATCTAGAAAATAATATGGCTAGGTTACAAATTCCCTCCCAAATATTTGCTCCTAACGTCTTGACATAATTGGGCATGGTGGTAAATAAGGACCTTGAGGTAATGTTGCTTTTCTACTTTGAAGTTCCTGTACTGCTTGGTTGCTCTGAGATTCACTTAAATGCTTCTCAGAACTGAAGCTTCAGCCAGCAATTCTAAAAGAGGAATGGAACTCCCTGTGGGAGAGAGGCTAGGAGTGTGCAGAGTCTTTCCTCTCCTACCTTTCTACCCCTGGGAAATTTCAGTAGGTTTCTCTCCCCTCTGCCCCCACCTCCATCTCTCTCAAACTTCCTCTGATGTCTTGCTTGCAACAGAACCTTCACTTTTGCTTTATAAAACCACTTGAAGCAAAGCTTAGAGCTAATGCTGCTAGATGAATAAATAACTTCTCTGGGTGTTGTGGGAAATGAGAGGCAAAGAGGGAGAGAAAATTGTGAGAAAGTGACTGATGACATTGATGGGATCACACATGTGTGTATATTTTTAATATGCGCTAGATACATGCATAGGCAGCTCACTTCATGGTTACTCTAAATTGGACCATTGGATCCCTCAAAAAATTGAGAAGTGTCTTCTGCCCTCATGTATGGAATTTTTCAGCACCTAAAGAATTATGGATACTTCATTAAACAGAGAAAGATGAGCAGTGAGGTGGCCTACAGGTGAACACACTTGCCTCCCACTCAGAAGGTTGAGAGTTCAATCCTAGCAGCGGATTTTTCTCTGTCAGGGTGTAAAAAGAAAATATCTGCTGCAAACTCCACATAGGCATCAGGAAGGGCATCTGGCCGGTAAATGTTCAGCTCTCTAGTCAGTCGCCCCAAGTCTATCCCAAACAAAGGGATTAAGGTAAAGGTAAAGGTTCCCCTCGCACATATGTGCTAGTCGTTGCCGACTCTAGGAGGCCGTGCTCATCTCCGTTTCAAAGCCGAAGAGCCAGCGCTGTCCAAAGATGTTTCTGTGGTCATGTGGCCGGCATGACTCAACACCAAAGACGCACGGAACGCTGTTACCTTCCCACTAAAGGTGGTCCCTATTTTTTCTATTTGCATTTTTATGTGCTTTCGAAACTGCTAGGTTGGCAGAAGCTGGGACAAGTAATGGGAGCTCACCCCATTACACAGCAGCACTAGGGATTCAAACCGCCGAGCTGCCGACCTTTCGATCGACAAGCTCAACGTCCTAGCCCCTGAGCCACCGCATCCCTAAAAACAAAGGGATTACAGAGTCATAAAAAGAAAAAAAAAATCATGGAGAAAGACAGCAATAAAATATTCAGTGTGGTATTCAATTGGTACAGGGGTTAAGTAAATTAGGACCAGAAAACTCATAGTGAATGATTTATTTGATTGATTGCTTTAGACATCCTACTCAGCACACAACTCATGAAAGTTCAGTGGGTGACTTATAGTTGGTCACAATCTCTTAGCTCAAGCTACTGCAAAGTGTTGTGGGGAGAGGAATGGAAAAGAGAATTGTGAATACCACCTTGAGCTCCTGAATGAACAGAAAGAGATAAATCTAATGACTTAATAAATTATTATGCATTTGAATGTTAATTCTTATGTTGACTTGTGACAATAGATTGATAATATATGTTCTCAGTCTGTGTCTAAACTAGTTCATTTTCCATAGGAATGGATTTTCATTTGATCACATAATGAGTTGCTTTAAAAATAGATAACACAACTTACTTGGTATCTATTCCATAACATCCATAAATTTAAACTCAAGAAAAGCAAAAGTATTTCTTAAACTATTATCATAATATCATCTATTTTTGGGTTTCATTATCTTTTAAAAATGAGAACATGAAACAATATGTTTCTGTATGGCCTAGATTTAAGTATAAATTTAAAAGCTGAAGTAATCCTATGCTATCTGATTGATATTATGTAGAAGTTTCTCTTTGTTAACATTAGAGTTTTTAAAATTATTTATTTTAAACAGTATAATGAACAGTATTGTATAATCACTAATGTATTTTTTTTACTGTTGTATTTGTTTCTTCTATCTCATAAATAAGAAGTAGTAAAGAAATATTTTTTTTTCACATTTTGACTTGTTTTACATATTTTTTTCGGGATTTTCTTTTCCTTTTTTATTTTTTTTTAAAAGCAGGGTATACATCACTGATTACAATTGTCTAACTTGTCAGTTTCGATCAATGAATGAATGGAATTCATTTAATATTGTGTTTAGGGAAACACAATTATCTTTGTTGTCTGATGGGTAATTTAAGTAAAAATAAGTCAACATGCCCTGGGAATTCAGAGAACAAGGAAATCAGCTACAAACAAGAATCTCTATAGAACTGACAGTTATTTATTTATTTAGCGTATGGCATCTCTTACATAGACTAGCAATATAAAATTGCAATTAGATTAGTAGAACCCAATCAAATATAAATGTCAAAAAGATCTATGCTTTATGGCACTGAATGCTGGGCAGCAACAACAGGGACCGAAAGCTATCTCCGTGCCATGGAAATGTGAATGCTCTGTTGGATATCGGGCATCTCCCTTCTTGACCACATCACAAATGACACCATTCAACAGTATTTTGGTGTGGCACCAATTAAAGAGAAGGTGAGAGAAGGCTGGCTACACTGGTATGGACATATCTGAGAGCAGCCCTTTTCACCATTGCCAAGACTGCCTATCAATTAGAACTCAATGGCTGGCGACCTCGTGGGCATCCAAAAGAGAGATGGCAAGACACCATCAACAAAGATATGCAAGCCACGGGCCTGCACCCTGGAGATGCAGCCTATCATGCAAAATCATATTCAATGGTCCAAAAGGTAGACACTGCACCTGCAGGAATATGCTAGGAGGAGGAGGAGGAGGAGGAGGAGGAGGAGGAGGAGGAGGAGGAGGAGGAGGAGGAGGAGGAGGAGAAGAAGAAGAAGAAGAAGAAGAAGAAGAAGAAGAAGTAGTAGTAGTAGTAGTAGTAGTAGTAGTAGTAGTAGTAGTAGTAGTGGAGGAGGAGAAGAAAATCTATGCTCAAATATCAATGTCTAGGTTATCTAACCACCGAAGTGCAGCATATATATTAAAAAAAATAGATACTGGACAAGTATATTCCATGATGCATATCAAACTGTAGATCACGATGTGATCTACCATTTGATGTGGGACCCTGCAGTCACACCGAGGAGAGGATATTATGCCCCATTTATACAGAAAGTCCCAGCAGATAGAGGTGTGAATCCTAATCAGGATTGTCCATTGCTGACTGGTAGTTCAAAACCCAACATTTTTTTTGTGGGGTCATTTATATGTCTTCTTATAACTGAATGGACACAGTGGCTCAGTGTCTAGGATGCTGAGCTTGTCGATCAAAAGGTTGGCAGTTCAGCGGTTCAAATCCCTAGTGCCACATGATGGAGTGAGCTCCCGTTACTTGTCCCAGCTTCTGCCAACCAGCAGTTCGAAAGCATGTAAAAAATGCAAGTAGAAAAACAGGGACCACCTTTGGTGGGAAGGTAAAAGCATTCTGTGTGCCTTTGGCATTTAGTCATGCCGGCCACATGACCACGGAGACGTCTGTGGACAGTGCTGGCTCTTTGGCTTTGAAATCGAGATGAGCACAGGCCCTTATTTCAGGGTTTTAAAAAAAATATAAGACAGGGTCTTATTTTCGGGAAAACACGTTAGTAGCCATCTTTATGTTTGATATAGAAGTGATAGTAGTTGTGTAAAAGGACTAGAAAGAGTAGTTTTCTGTATAAGATTTGGTTGGGCTTTGTGCTTCTTGAAGAAGTACTTCAGCTTCAACTGAAAATGAACACTGTCCCAGCACTTTATATCACTTTCAGTTGAAGCTGTCAAATATTCTCTCCTGCCCACAGTGTTTCTCACAACAGGCTTTAGAGCAGTGGTAGTCAACCTGGTCCCTACCGCCCACTAGCGGGCCTTCCAGCTTTCATGGAAGGCAGTAGGGTTTTGTCCAATACTGAAGCACTTTCTTTTTTTTTAATTTAATTGACTTTTAAAAAAAAATTCATAGCATTATTTAAAAACGTTTTCATTAGGTTTTCATAAAATTCCCCGTGACAATTTAAATTTCTGAAAATATACTATTTGTATTGCCCGCGCATAAGTTTAGTTCACGTTATGTAAGTGAAGCTAAATGGCACTATAGTGTGACCACAAACAAAAAAGCCTTGTCCCAGAATAGCTCGCACATCTCCCCCACTCCATGCAGATGTAACAGACAAGCAGAGCTGGTAGCCGGCGCTCCCACCCACTCCAATCAATCCACGATGCGCGAGAGGCATGCGCAGACGATGATACACGGCACATTACTGTGGAACCAGTGGGCGGTTAGAAAATTTTACTACTAACAGAGATACAAAAGTGGGCGGTAGGTATAAAAAGGTTGACTACCCCTGGTTTAGAGTAATAAATTTGGGACATTGTTTTACTCTCTTCTGTAATGTACATAGCTTTCTTCAGCTAGCAGGTACTTTTTCAGAATAATAAGTGGTTTCAAAAAGAAACTGGGAGACAAGGAGTTCTAGTCTTCCCGGAGGCACAAAGCCATCTGGGTGACCTTGGGCCAGTCATTACCTCTCAGCCCTAGGAGGAAGAAAGCAAGAGCAAACCTCTTCTGGGGTTGCTATTGTGGGGAAATAGAAAGAAAGAGCATTACTTACACCTCCTTGAACTCTAAAAATACAGGGTGGGAACGGGAAAGGAAAACTTAGTTCTGCCTCTTTCTCTTCTGCCTTTTAAAAATGATCTTCAGATGCAGTTGCTTCTTCTCTTCTAATGTGGGAATAGAATGGGAATATAAAACTAGAAATATAGAATAGAATAGAATAGAATTTTATTGGCCAAGTGTGATTGGACACACAAGGAATTTGTCTTGGTGCATATGCTCTCAGTGTACATAAAAGAAAAGATACGTTCATCAAGGTACATATAATGAATGAATGGAAAGAAAGAAAGAAAGAAAGAAAGAAAGAAAGAAAGAAAGAAAGAAAGAAAGAAAGAAAGAGGAAGGAAGGAAGGATTTATGGTACAGAGTCCTCAGTCCAAACAGAATTGTTACCTTTGGGGCTAGTGAATGCAAGAATCCAGGGTAATTTTTGAAAATATTTTAGTAGGACAAGAGAGAAACAAACACAAAACATCAGAAAGAAAGAAAGAAAGAAAGAAAGAAAGAAAGAAAGAAAGAAAGAAAGAAAGAAAGAAAGAAAGAAAGAGGGCCTCTGGTGGCTCAGCAAACTAAGTATGTCTGTTATTAACACAGCTGCTTGCAATTACTGCAAGTTCAAGTCCCACCAGGCCCAAGGTTAACTCAGCCTTCCATCCTTTATAAGGTAGGTAAAATGAGGACCCAGATTGTTGGGGGCAATAAAGTTGACTTTGTATATAATATACAAATGGATGAAGACTATTGCTTAACACATTGTAGGCCGCCCTGAGTCTTCGGAGAAGGGCGGGATATAAATTCAAATTTTAAAAAAAGATAGAAAGAAAGAAAGAAAGAAAGAAAAGAGGAAGGGAAGGAGGAAGGAAGGAAGGGAGGGAGGGAGGGAGGAACGAAGGAAGGAAGGGAGGAAGGAAGGAAGGAAGGAAGGAAATACTGAAGATGTCCTGATTGGTTTTAAGGCTATAATTTCATCATGCACTGGAACAAAATATATGATTCATCGTCTCAGGAAAAGTAAATGCAGCTAAGGAAACAAAATGAAACTGAAGCTCCAGAATACATAATTTATCATGTTATTACCTCTGCGAAAACAAATGTCAGTCCATGTGAGCCAACCGAAATGGAATTGAGGTTCAGATGAGGACTGCTATGCATTTTAATACTGAGCCAAACATGAGACAGTTAATTGAGGAATAGAAATGTATAGTACACATTGAGTTAATGTAACTGGGATTGCTATTTTAAACCCAATGCCAAATAAGGAAATATATAGCAGCCACCAAGATACGTTTAGGAGTTCTGTGTGTTTGAAAACCAAATGACTGGTTTCTACCAACATCATTTAAAGTTTTCAAAGGATTTATATTTATTCATTACTTAGTTACAACTTGGCTTATTTCATCAACATGACCAAAGAAAATGGTTTCGCCCATGTCAGGTATTTCTCCTCCTGAATCACAAATATGTGAAACATAACTTACATCTTAAATTGTAACAATGGTTACATTCAGGGGTGGTCTTCAAATTTTTTAGCAAGGGGTTCTCGGCCTGGTTGCTGGGTGGGTGTGGCCTAGTTGGCCTCCTGCACCATGGTGGGGGAAGAAGTTTGTGTCCTTCCCGGGCTCTGTAGACTTTCCTTGAGCCTCTGAGAAGGCGAAAGCAGCCTCCCCAGGCTCTGGAGGCCCTCTGGAGGCTGGAAACGGGCTTCCTGAACTTCCGGTAGGCCCATTTTTTGCTCTCCCTGAGCCTCTGTGCGCACTCTGCACTTATCTGCATCCAAAACAGGCCATGTGGGCACTCCTGTGAGGGGAGGGTCAGGCGTGGCCAGCCAAAAGTGGGATTTGGGGGTTCTCCAAACTCCACAGAATCTTAGCTAGAGTTCTCCCGAACCCCTGAGAACCCCCAGCAGCCCACCCCTGGTTACATTGTTGAGATACCCTCCATAACAAGACAATTTCCCCCTGGACTTCGGCAACTGCCGGACCTTCGGACTTTCTGCCGAGAGCTGAAGACCTATTTGTTTGTGCGCGCAGGACTGGCATAGGATTTTAATAGGATTTTAATTAGTTTTTCATGTTTTAACGTTTTAAAATTTGGGGTTTATTCTAAATGTTTTAATTCGGCCATTTGTATAATAAGTTTTTTAAATTATGGTTTTATGTGTATATTATTGTTGTTTCTTATTATGGCTGTAAACCACCCTGAGTCCTTCGGGAGAAGGGCAGTATAAAAATTTAATAAATAAATAAATAAATAAAAAACTTAGGGAAGCTGCTTCCTGGGGCAGCCTGTGACTTCCTTTCCCCTTTAGCTAGTATCCTGGTCATGATTCCAATCCCTAAGCTTCCCTTTTCATTTTTCAATTAATAGTAAAGAAAACAAAATACGGATAGATTGTGCTTCAGATGGGCCCATGGTCACTGTACATGGGGAAGGCATGGTACTTCCAACCGGAAGACGATGTTGGGTTAGCAGAACATGGATGGTGGTTTAATAGAAAGAGTGCATGGAAAGAGCTGGATAAGTCAGGCTGTCAGGGTTCCAAGGAACATCCCCAATGAAAGAAAGCCCCGAGGCTTGAGTTTCCTCAAAGTTCCATTTTATTAGAGATGTCATATTGTGTTGTGACTTAGGCCCAAGTAGATACAATCAGTCCTAAACAAACATATTTTATTAGAACAGCTGAAAATTACTTCATTCTCAGTTTTGTCCAAATTAAGTCCAAAACAAAGTCCTTCAGAAAAAGTCCTTCAGCCTTATTGCAAACATTTGTCTTCTTTGGCACCCTGCCAAAAGCTTTTCTTGGCAAGAACCCCACAAAGTTCAGAAACAGGAGACAAGAAACAATTGCAGCAACGTTACTTTCCTACAAAGAACCTAAGAGCCGTTGCTGCTCTTTTAAGCCTCATGGGAGGGGCCAATCATCACCTGGCCTTACTCCTGAGTTGTCCTTTTTGCTTTAGCTGCTCTTGCCTTCTGGCAGCTCTTCGCATGTGTGCACTAGGAACAGGCTCCTCCTGTTCCTCTGCCTCTCTGCTGTCCACCTCTGGAGGCTCCGGAGTCCATGCATCACTCCCAGATGGCCCTGGCCCCATCTCTGCCTCCAATGTAGAGCCCTCGTTTGAGCCTTCCCCTGACTCCAGCACTGGACCATTGTCCGCCCCATCCTCCTTACTGTCTAACTCCGCTGCCAGCTCCGCAGGCTGCTGGTGGACCACATCTGAAAAAAAAAAATTTGAAAGTTCCAGGTTTTCCCCACCCAAAGTCCCTGCCCAACACCCAAAAGTCCATCATATGGTCCAATCCAAGCACCGTCCCAACTGGAGATGCTTCCCAGTTCCAGGTGCAGGGCAAGGTGTCCTTGACTTTCTGAGACTACTGTGGGAAACTGGGAGGGGGGATTGTATAGAGATTCAGGTTAATGTCAGGGTTCTAAGTAACACCCCCAATGAAGGAAGACTCCAAGACTTAAGTTTCCTCAAAGTTCCATTTTATTAGAGATGTCATAATGGCGCATCTGGGAAAACCCGAATCTGAAAGCTTCCCCACTCAAAAGTTCAAGTCCCTGCCCAACATCCACATGTCCATCACATGGTCTAATAGAATAGAATAAAATAGAATAGAATAGAATAGAATGTATTGGCCAAGTGTGGTTGGACACACAAAGAAATTTGTCTTGGTGCATATGCTCTCAGTGTACATAAAAGAAAAGATACCTTCATCAAGGTACAACATTTACAACACAAATGATGGCCATAGGGTATAATTTAACACTTAATGATAAGCAACAAAAATTACAGTCATACAGTCATAAGTGGAAAGAGATTGGTGATGGGAACGATGAGAAGATTAATAGCAGTGTAGATTTAGTAAATAGTTTGACAGTGTTGAGGGAATTATTTGTTTAGCAGAGTGATGGCCTTCTGGAAAAAAACTGTTCTTTTGTCCAAACACAGTCCTAGCTGGAGATGCCTCCCAGTTCCAATCCTCCAGGTGCAGGGCAAGATGTCCTTGACTCTCTGGGAAAGGAATGTTATTATGGCTATATATCACCCTGGCTCTATACAATCCCCTGACACTCAAGAGCTCTCAGGGAATACGCTAACACCTAGGTGACTGCAAAGAAATATAATCCTTCCAACCCCACACCCCCATTCTTTCAGAACTAATCCTTCCTCACCCTGTTAGAATCAATGAAGCTTCTTGGATGAAAAGCAAAACATCTCAAGGGAGGAAAAAAACAGTCTAGCCTTTTTTTTTTTAAATACATTTGAGACGTATTTGCCAATTGACACCAAGATTGCTGATACCAAGGAAATAGATTTGAGAATTTCTCGTGTTTTATCATAGATCACTCTTTTCAATATTACATCTATAATTTATTTCTTTACAGAGTAAAGTACCTGTAAAGTACCTGTATAGGTACATTGACCTATACAGAATTCCTTACTGCACTTACTGAAATAATTATTTATTAAAAAACTTTTAAAATTGCGGGGCTTGCCAGCGAAGAAACCACTTTACCATTGCCTCCTTCAATGATTTTTTTTTTTTGGCTTCTGAGTCCAACCTATAACTCTAAGAATCCCATACAAGTACTAACCAGTTCTAAACCTTAGTTTTTATAGATCACTCAAGTTCAGCTACCTGCTGCATAAATGACCCTCCACTTTCATAAGTGAAAGTGTGTGGGCAGTATGGAGAAAATAATTACTTTTTTAGTGTATTTATGGGCTTTTTAGCAATCTTGAGATGATGAGATAATAAACAAAACAGGACTTCTGATCCAGTTTAGCCTTCTACTTTGTTCCCAATTCTATAAAACTGCAAATAGAACAAGCCAATTCTGGGATGTTAGAAAATAAATGCAGTGAGGAAAGCATAGGGCCTCTGGTGGCTCAGACTGGTAAGACAGTCTGTTATTAACAGCAGCTGCTTGCAATTACTGCAGGTTCAAGTCCCACCAGGCCCAAGGTTGACTCAACCTTCCATCCTTTATAAGGTAGGTAAAATGAGGACCCAGATTGTTGGGGGCAATAAGTTGACTTCGTATATAATATACAAATGGATGAAGACTATTGCTTGACATAGTGTAAGCCGCCCTGAGTCTTCGGAGAAGGGCGGGATATAAATGCAAATTTAAAAAAAAAATAGCATAGAGAATTTTCTCTGGAAATTAAGGAAATGGTGTTGCTATGGATTGTGACTGTACTGTGGACCTCCACCCTCGATAGAGTGAATCAGATTAAATTAATTCATTATCTATCCATGATTATTCTCATTATTGGCCGGTCAGGTTAATGTGTCACCTCTATAGGAGTAATGAATGCTTTAGGCTAGTCATTAGTGGTTGTGTACCGTATTTTTTGGAGTATGAGAGTATGAGAGGCACCTTTTCCCCCCAAAAAAAGAGGGTGAAAATCTGGGTGCATCTTATACACCGAATGTAGCACCTGCCCAGCTTCTCAAACAGAGGTTTCAGAGGCTGAAAAAAGCATCAGAAAAAAAGCTTCAGAAAAGAAGCCCCCAAAGAGAGCTTCAGGAAAAAAAGCCCCCAAACAGAGCTTCAGAAAAGAAGCCCCCAAACAGAGCTTCAGAAAAGAAGCCCCCAATCAGAGCTTCAGAGGCTTTTTTTCTGAAGCTGTTTTGGAGGCTTTCAGAAGCAGAAAAAAGTTTTTTCTGAAAAGGAGTTTCAAAAGTTTCAGAGGCAGAAAAAAAAGCAAAAACAAAGCAAGGCACAGAGCTCACAACCAAGGAACCTATTGCTAAAATTCACCTCTGGGAACAGCTGATCCCAGAGTGGTATTCCAGGAGGCCGATCCACCTACCAATCAGTTTTTTCCTTATTTTCCTCCCCAAAAACTAAGGTGCATCTTATACTCCGGTGTGTTTTATACTCTGAAAAATACAGTATATGTTGGAGAACTGGGAGCATTTATACTGATCCACTTGCTCATTGGTCAGGTGGCATTGACACTTTAGCTGCAGTGTTGTATTCTAACAAAGACCTAGTGGTGATCTCTATCATTAAGGCCAAACTTAAAGGATTTCCCCCCCTTATTCTAGCCTATCCAAAGGGATAAAAAGATCCCAACTTCTTGGCAGCTTTTATCTCACAGTGGAGTTAAACATGAAGAATTTATAAACACCAGATTGTCCTTTGGTAGCCCCAGACGTGCTCTTCAAAGGAAGATAATGTGATGATTATGGAACTTCTCAAATCAAATGTTTTCGGCCTTCACAGCTACATGCTCATCAACACCTATAACTGATCCCTGCTCATCCAATTAAATAAAAATAAATTAGATTTGGCTTTAGCTTTGAACTCTGGTGCCACATTGGTTGGAATGAAGGCCTGCAGACTGTCAGGGTTCCAAGTAACACCCCCAACAAAATAAACCTCCAAGGCTAAAAGTTCCTCAAAGCTACATTTTATTAGAGATGTCATATTGGCACATCTGGGAAAACCCAAATCTGAAAATTTCCAGGTTTTCCCCACCCAAAGAAAAGTTCAAGTCCCTGTCCAACACCCACATGTCCATCACATGATCCAATCAAGCACCATCCCAACTGGAGATGCCTCCCAGTTCCAGCCTTCTAGGTGCAGGGCAAGTTGTTCTTGACTTCTTGAGAAAAGAATGTTATTATCACTATATTTATTTATTTTATTTATTTATTTATTTGATTTTTATACCGCCCTTCTCCCGAAGGACTCAGGGCGGTGTACAGGCAGAATAAAACCAACAAAGAACAATGTACAATATACAAAATTAAAATCAGTTAAAAACTTATTAAATGAGCCTGAAAAATTTAAGAAATTTACCATAAAACCAATAACCCCATTAAAATTGCTAAAATTTAAGTTTAAAATTTCATTCAAGCCAGCCCCGCGCGAATAAAGAGATATGTTTTCAGTTCGCGACGGAATGTCCGAAGGTCAGATATCTGGCGTATGCCCGGGGGGAGTTCGTTCCAGAGTGTGGGGGCCCCCACAGAGAAGGCCCGTCCTGGGGCCGCCAGCCGACATTGTTTGGCGGATGGCACCCTGAGAGTCCCTCTCTGTGAGAGCGCACGGGTCGGTGGGAGGCATGTGGTAGCAGCAGGCGGTCCCGTAAGTACCCAGGTCCTAAGCCATGGGCGCCTTAAAGGTCGTGACTAACACCTTAAAGTGCACCCGAGGCCACAGGTAGCCAGTGCAGCCTGCGCAGGAGAGGTGTTACATGGGAGCTGCGTGCAGCTCCTCTATCACCAGCGCAGCTGCGTTCTGGACTAACTGAAGCCTCGGACGCACTTCAAGGGAGCCCCATGTAGAGAGCATTACAATAATCCAAGCGAGAGGTAGCAGGCGCATGAGTGACCGTGCATAAGGCATCCCGATCAAGGAAGGCGCAACTGCGAACCAGGCGAACCTGGTGGAAGGCCCTCCTGGAGACGGCCGTCAAATGATCTTCAAGCGACAGCCGATCATCCAGGAGGACACCCAAGTTCGCACCCTATCCTTTGGGGCCAATAACTGCCCCAACAGCCAGCGCGGTTGCAGCTGGCTGAATCGGGATGCCGGCATCCACAGCCACTCCGTCTTGGAGGATTAAGCTTGAGCCTGTTTCTCCCCATCCAGACCCGTACGGCCTCCAAACACCGGGACAGCACTTCAACAGCTTCATTGGGGTGGCCCGGGGTGGAAAAGTACAGCTGGGTGTCGTCAGCGTACTGCTGGTATCTCACCCCAAAGCCACTGATGATCTCACCCAGCGGCTTCATATAGATGTTGAACAGCAGGGGCGAGAGGATCGACCCCTGCGGGACCCCACAAGTGAGGCCCCTCGCGGTCGACCTCTGCCCCCCCGTCAACACCGTCTGCGACCGGTCGGAGAGATAGGAGGAGAACCACCGATATACGGTGCCTCCCACTCCCAATCCCTCCAACCGGCGCAGCAGGATACCATGGTCGATGGTATCAAAAGCCGCTGAGAGGTCTAACAGGACCAGAGCAGAGGAATAACCCCTGTCCCTGGCCCTCCAGAGATCATCCACCAATGCGACCAAAGCCGTCTCTGTGCTGTATCCGGGTCGGAAACCGGACTGGAACGGGTCCAGATAGACATCTTCATCCAGGTACTGGGGTAGCTGTCGAGCCACAGCACTCTCTACAACCTTCGCAACAAAGCGAAGATTGGAGATCGGACGATAGTTACTTAAAATAGCTGGGTCCAGAGAAGGCTTCTTAAGGAGGGGTCTCACCACCGCCTCTTTCAAGGCGGCGGGGAAAACTCCCTCCAACAAAGAAGCATTGATAATCCTCTGGAGCCAGCCTCGTGTCACCTCCTGAGTAGCCAGTACCAGCCAGGAAGGGCACGGGTCCAGTAAACATGTCGTGGCATGGAGCCTCCCCAATAACCTGTCCACGTCCTCGGGAGCCACAGGATCAAACTGATCCCAAACAGACTCAACAAGACGTGCCTCCTCTCCCCCGCTTGGATCATCCCAAATTCGGTCCAGATCGTCCCGGAGCTGAGCGATTTTATCGTATAGATAACCACTAAACTCCTCGGCACGTCCCTGCAAAGGGTCATCCCGCACCTCCTGATGAAGGAGGAGCGGGTCACCAAACAGGGCGGCCGGGCGGTTATCTGCCGGCGCAATGAGGGTGGGCGTGAATCGCCTCGCCTCCCCCATTGCCACTAGGTAGGTCCTAGTATAGGACCTAACTAGTGTCCGATCAGCTTCGGAGCGACTGGACCTCCAGGTGCTCTCTAGGCGTCTTCGCCGGCGTTTCATCTCCCTCAGCCCCTCGGAGAACCAAGGGGCCAGGCGAGACCTCGCGGGTCAGAGGTCGCAAAGGCACGACACGGTCCAGGCCCCGCGCGGCCTGTTCCCAGGCCGCGACGAGTTCCTCAGTCGTGCCGTGGGCCAGATCCTCAGGAAAGGCCCAAGCTCCGTCAGGAACCTCTCAGGGTCCATCAGGCGCCTGGGACGGAACCAACGATAGGTTCCGTCTCCCTGCGATGGTGAATGGCGGTTCGAAGTCAAGGCGAAGGAGAAAATGATCGGACCATGACATTGGTTCTGTTACTAAATCATCTAGTACCAGATCATTTAACCACTGACCAGAGATATAAATCAAGTCCAGCGTGCCTCCCCCCATGTGCGTAGGGCCATCATTTACTCGAGTCAGGTCTAAGGCCGTCATGGAAGCCTCAAACTCCCGAGCTGCCGTTGATGACAAGCCAACTGACGGCAGGTTGAAATCCCCCATAACTATAAGTCTGGGGGTCTCAACCGCCACAGCGGCAAGCACCTCCAACAGCTCTGGCAGGGCTGTGGTCACGCAGCAAGGAGCCAGGTACGCGACCAACAAGCCCAACTGGCTCCTATGGCCCCACCGCACATAGAGGGATTCACAGCCGGCAATCTGAGGAACAGTGGCCTCCCTCGGCTCTAGATCTTCCTTAATGACAACCGCCACCCCCCCACCCCTACCTTGGGCCCTCGGCTGATGAAATGCTCGGAAACCTGGAGGACACATCTCAACGAGGGGAACCCCCCCCTCTGGGCCCAACCAGGTCTCCGTAATGCCCATAAGGTCCGCGGACCTTATATATATCACCCATGCTCCATCCAATCCCCCCTCCCAGTTTCCCACAGTAGTAAATGCGGCGGGTCTGAAGGCCTAACACAAAAGATGGCTTCTAGGCCTGACAGAGGCTAACTCTGCCCATCGCCTCGAATTCGATCCTCATGGGATCAAGATTTTTTTTTTTTTTATTGAAAGAGTTTTAAAAAACAAAAATCATGGGATCAAGATTGACTCAGCTTCTGAGGTCCTTCTGAGGTCAGTAAAATTAGGACCCAGATTGTTGGAGATAATACGCTGACATTATAAACCATTCAGAGACCATTGTAACTATGGGGTGGCATATAAATCTAAGTGCTATTGTTATTTGTTATTTTCTGTGCTACAGCTGAGTTCTAGAAACTCTTTATGAATCTTTCTGTCTGATTCTTTCCAACCACTCTGAAGATTGGACTGCATCCAGTGTTGGGATTCAAATAATTTGACAGCCAGTTCTCTCCCCTAAGGACTGGGTGGGTGGGCGTGGCCATAGTGGGTGTGGCCAGGGGTGTGTGACAGGCAGCACTTGGCCTCCTGCAGTCCCCTGGGAGCAAAAACAGGAGGGGGGGCATGCCGCACCCCCCACATCCTGTTTGGGCCTAGTAGGCCTTCCTGCACTTACCTGGGAGCCAAAACAGGGTGCATGGGAACTTCTGGAAGGGGCGGGGCGGGGCCAGCCAGCAATTTAACAACCGGTTCAGCAAAAGTCATACCACTGACTGCGCCTAAGACAGTTCATATGGTATAAGTTACTGTGTTACCCACATGGGAAGAAAAAAAATCACTTATATCAATGCAAAAATAATATCAGTCCAAGAAACAGCTTCTTTAAATATTCTTTTGTTTATCCCACACCTACCGCGGTCATTTAACAGCACTTAATTGTTATGATGCATTTTCCTCTTGATTTGTTCAGAGGAAAGAATATATTCCGATGTTTTTGTGCTTGTTTGATGGTGTCAGTTTGTTTATACACTTTTGCTATTCATCAGTAATGTTCCAAGCAATCTGAAGTGCCAGTGTTTTTGTTTGGTTTCTATTTATTTTATTTCTCAGAGTATCTGCCATATTTCAAAGAACGCAAAACAGCTCTAATCAAATGCCATTAATTCAACTCTAGCTGAAACTGAGCATGTGGATGAAAAAGGCCTCCAATGGTCATTGCAGCTAGAAAGTTTTAAGATGATCTCTTTGACTTAGTAAAAAAAAAAAAGGTGCTTCACTAAATGGTTATTCTAGCTTTCTGAGACTTCATTTAGATTTGTTGTAAGACTTATTCATAGATTTTAAGACGTTACCCTGTTTGAAATGTGATAAAATATATTGCATTGTCTTCAATTCAATAATAATAATAATAATAATAATAATAATAATAATAATAATAATAATAATAATAATAATAATAATAATAATAATAATAGGATGAATTCTGATTTTTCGACAATCTGTGATGAGATGCTAATTGTAGGTTCTTCTAAGAGAATCCCTTATATTCTAAATAATTGGACCAACCTGAATGTACCATGTTATCACAAGGTAACCGTTAGAAATGAATCCGTGGAATACTTATGTTTAATTTACTCTTTTGAAACTTATGCTTAGAGATAACTAAAAATACCATAAGTTCCTCATTAACAGTACAATCTAATGTTTTCCCTTCTCTCAGCATTACATCTCAAAATTAAGTGTTACATCTTGTTGAGTTTAATAGTTAACTTGGTATAAGTAGGATTACAGCCAAAATATGGTTACCAGGCTTGGCTGCTAGCAACGTTCTGAAGTGAGCTGGAAACTAGAAAATAAGCTATTATTTGGGATGTAAAATCATCGGAATAAAGGTTTATAGGACTCAAAAGCTGGTTTAAAGGAACTATCAATGCAGGTGTGAACTCCAGCAGGTTATGGAGAACTGATAGCGGAAATTTTGAATAGTTCGGAGAACTGGCAAATACCACCTCTGGCTGGCCCCAGAGTTGGGTGGCAATGGAAATTTTGCAATATCCTTCCCCCAGGAGTGTGGAGGGAATGGAGATTTTGCAGTATCCTTCCCTTGCCACGCCCACCAAGCCACACCACACCCACCAAGCCACACCCACAGAACCGGTAGTAAAAAAAAAATGGATTTCACCACTGCATCAGTGGCTAATGCAGACAACATTCTCTTTGCCAACACACAGGCATAAATACACTTATGAGGGTCACAACTGTATTGTATTTAGGATGGAGTTAATAGAACAAATAATGCTTTCTTCTACATAGTGGCCCTCTGTGTGAATATCACATAAATCAGCTTTAGATTTATCTATTTCTTTTTCCCCCCTCCTTCCTCCCTTTGGAATAGAGGGTTCTATAATTAATTATTTGGAATCATGAACAAAATATAATTCCAGCTCAAATTCATTCCAAATATTAGCATTGTGGAAGATCATCTGCCAGAGGCAGTAAATATCACAGAACAATTTGGACTTATGCAAGAAGATATCAAGAAGCTGACTACACCTAATGAATAATGATGAGTCCTGAAAACTTGATCCATGTGAAGTGCATATTATAGCAAGGGTGCCCTTAAGTTCTGTTAATCACCAAATTACCTTGAAGAACTAAGAATGAAACAAAACAAAAACAAAGAGCAATAAATAAGTATAATCCAATTTCTGAATTCATTCGTGGATTTAGTTGTGGCTAGACTATAAATAGGGGGTGAAGGAAGCCTAGATCATGGCTTAATATAGGCTTGCAAGGTTCTCATATACATTGGATCCCATCTTTATGCTAAAACCGGGTGTAACATTGACAGAGATTCCACAACTGAATAAGAAAGATGATTTTGTTTTTGTCCTTTTCTCTATAAAGAAAATAGATAGGTGAGTGAGTCCCCTTTCCTGCCAACTGCAGTTTGAAGAACACGTCTTTGATGGTTAAAGGCAAAGGTAAAGGTTCCCCTCGCACATACGTGCTAGTCGTTGCTGACTCTAGGGGGCAGTGCTCATCTCTGTTTCAAAGCCAAAGAGCCTGCGCTGTCCGAAGATGTCTCCGTGGTCATGTGGCCGGCATGACTCAACGCCAAAGGCGCATGGAACGCTGTTAGCTTCCCACCAAAGGTGATCCCTATTTTTCCTACTTGGATTTTTACGTGCTTTCGAAACTGCTAGGTTGGCAGAAGCTGGGACAAGTAACAGGAGCTCACCCCGTTACACGGCAGCACTAGGGATTCGAACCGCTGAGCTCCTGACCTTTCGATCAACAAGCTCAACGTCCTAGCCCCTGAGCCACGGCATCCCTCTTTGATGGTTAAAGGTAGCATAATACATAGTGTTAGCAAAAAGGGCAGGATCTAACAGTAGACAGTAACAGGAATCCAAAAAGAGAATTCTCTGAAGAATGAGCGGATTACCATTTTCTACAAAGCTCTTTTCCTTGTTACTCCAACTGACAGCGTGCAGCTTTCCAAATGCTGTGGAACTCCAATTCCCATACAAGGGCATAGACTATTATAGCTATGGTCAAATTATAGGAATGGTAAAACAATTGGCAACTCAACCAACAAATGCTCTGTCTTACACATTTGGCAAAAAGAACCAGAAAACAAAATACAAGCTGAGTGGACATGACCTTGTAGATGACCCTCACTCTGTCAAGGACCTTGGAGTACTCATATCTAATGATCTAAGTGCCAAAGCCGACTGTAACAACATCACCAAAAAGGCATTAAAAGTTGTAAACCTAATCTCCAACCTTCGCATCTCTTTGTACTCTTTATATCTAGTTATAGATAGCATGGGATTGTATTTCTAATGTACATAGCTATTGGATTCAAGTTAAGTAGAGAGAGCCCTTTAAGAGTGTCAGTCTGACATAATTAAAGGTGGGAGGGGAGATTGCTATTTTGAATTCAACAGGAATGTTTGGCGCGGACTCTAACGGACATTGCATTCCTGATATGATTGACAACCAGAGGCCTGCGGAAGAAGATTACCACGGGGCCCCGGGAAGGAGCTGGCATTGGACCAGACCTGATGACCTTTTGGGAAAGGGGAGGGAGGAATAACAATACAGATTGTTAGCCATATTTTGTCTCAGATTCAACTTTCCACTGCTAAACGCAGCTGCTATCCCGATGACTTCATAGTACATAGCTTCTTCTCCGGTAATATCCCACTACTAACAAGAGCATAAAACATTTGCTAGACCAGTTCTTGAATACAGCTCATCTGTCTGGAATCTGCACTGCATATCCGGTATTAATACAATTGAACGTGTCCAGAAATATTTCATGAGAAGACTCCGCCACTCTTCTGCTTGCAACAAAATACCTTATTTTTTTTTTATTTGCATTTATATCCCGCCCTTCTCCGAAGACTCAGGGCGGCTTACACTATGTCACCAGACTTGAAATTCTGGGCTCAGAAAACTTAGAACTAGGCCGCCTTTGGTATGACCTAAGCGTAGCTCATAAAATTATCTGCTACAATGTCCTACCTGTCAATGACTAGTTCAGCTTCAACTACAACAATACATGAGCACACAATAGATACAAACTTAAAGTGAACTCGCTCCAAACTCGATTGCAGAAAATATGACTTCAGCAATCTAGTGCTCAATGCCTGGAATGCACTACCTGACTCTGTGGTTACATCCTCAAACCCCCGTAACTTTAACCTTAGACTGTGTACTGTTGACCTCACCCCATTCCTAAAAGGTCTGTAAGGGGTGTACATAAGAACATCAGCATGCCTACCGTCCCTGTCCTAATGTTTCCTCTATTTGTATCTATTTTATGTATCCAATCTATGTTTATACTTATTACCTAATACGTTCTTGACAAATAAAATAAAAATTTTAAAAAATGACAAATTGGGAGGATTATGGGACTATAGCCTACAATACCTAAAAGGTCATATCTTGTACTCTCTAGCTGTTAGCTAGAGCCATTAGATTACTGAACTAATTTTTTGCAATTTCAATTTTGAAGAAATCCCTGGAGAATGAAACTAGAGTTGTGTTCTTTAAGATAATAATGGAGGTATTTTATTCCAAACAATATTTATCCAGTTGATTTTTTAGGGGCAAAACACGTTTCTTTAGTGTCCTATTTCAGTAGAGATTCCATGGCATATATCTCATTAAATATATATAGTAGTCAAAGTAAGTTGGGAACCATAATAGCAAATGGTTTTAAATACTTAGAATAGTAGCTTCTAAAAGTACCTAAGAGTGATGCTAATAAGTACAGTCTCCTTTCTGAAAATGGATGCAGGGAGTTAAACTGTAAGTGTGGAAGTCAACTTTGCTTGAAATAATTAAAACTTGCATGAAGATGTTGGCCTCCAGATTATTCTGACATGACCTTTTTATTCAAAATATTTAGCTATCTCTTCGATGGTGAAGATTATTCACTCTATATGTATTTAGTTCCTTGCATAATTCTATGATCCTCCCAGGGGGTCCATATCTACATTTAGAAGCTTCTTTCTGCAGATATATTCTAATGCAGAATGCGGATAACATTCTGTATTGAACTTTACTTTTAGAGTTTTCTTTGTATTCCCCCACACCCTTCATTCCCATGACCTCGCTTAAACTTTTCTTAGTGTCATAATTCTGAATGATATAGGAAAAACAAAACTCTGCTACTCAGATGATCAAATACAGCTGTATTTCAGTCATTTCCTATGGGTGAGGGATTCAAATTGATTACTAGGGATAATCAGGAAAGTGCCAGAAATATTTCCAAAGCCTTATTAAGAGGAGAGATACAATGAAGGGGAGGGAAGGGGAAGGGGAAAATGGGGAAAGGAAGAGAAAGGAAAGAGGAAAGAGAAGCAAAGGAGAAAAAAAGAAAGCATTAATTTATATATTTACGACCAATTGCAGCAACCCTGGATCACATGATCACTATTTGCAACCTTCTCAGCAAGCAAAGTCAACGATTTGCTTAATAACATGGCAAAACAGTCATAAAATCAGGCACAACTGACTAAATGACCTCATTGTATAGTGACAGAGGTTCATGTCCCAGATGTAGTTATAAGTCAAGAACTAATTGTATGTGAATTAAAACTGTTTCTATTATGTATTGATCTGTACTAAAACGATATAAACAAATTCTACAGTAGCAACAATATAAAACAGCCATCAAGGAAATTATAAGTGGTCTAGGAACACTTTCATACAATTGACTCAACCTTCACGTAAGTATGGACCAGCTCCAGCGATTTTCAAGGCCTGCTGTCATATCATAATTAGTCCAGAGTCATGAGCATCATTACCTCTGATTAATGTAGAATCTCCAATGTTTCTCCCACTGCATACATTTTCATAATATTGAACACTTTGCATGCATTTAAAACGTTCAAAGTACTTTATATTCGTGGTTGTAAAGTCTTCTTAAATTGATATTCTCTGTAGTAGAAGTAGGGGGGATAAAGGTTGAGCAAAAATGGTTCCCAAAAGCAGACTAGTAAATTATAGAAAATCTAAGTAAAGGACCTTCTGACACTCACCTAAACCTTCTGTAATTCTGTAGGTACTCAGACATCAGTGTATTTCAGTTCAGTGGGACTTACTCTTATTGTCTTCTATACAAAATACTCCAGGTAAAATGAGCTAGATTACAACTCTTATAATTTCTACCCTGTATGGCCATTAAGAAAGTTGGGAATTACAATCTCAACTCATGTATAGGCCAATTGCTTGGGGAAGCATTAAATATTAAATATGAAGAATGGTTGCAGAAATTAGTCTAGTGAGGGGGGGAGAACTAGGGATGACATGATAGCAGTGTTCCAATATTTGAGGGGCTGCCACAAAGCGGGGGTCAACTTATTTTTCAAAGTACCAGAACGCAAGACAAGAAACAATGGATGGAAACTAACCAAAGAGAAAACCAACCTAGAACTAAGGATATTTTTCCTAACAGAAAGAACAATCAACCAGTGAAACAGCTTGCCTTCAGGAGTTGTAGATGCTGCATCACTGGAGGTTTTTAAGAAGAAACTGGACAGCCATTTGTTTGGAATGGTATAGAGTCTCCTGCTTGAGCAGGAGGTTGGACTAGAAGACCTCCAAGGTACCTTCCCAATCTGTTGTTCTCTTACTGCAGAATTGAGCGACTTCTTTACGTCAACTTTCCAGTCTCATGAACTTACCTGACTCCAGATATCAAGAATTCTGCAGGCCAATTGTCCCATTCGGTACTTTCTGACATAAAGAAATCAGGCACACAAGGAAAACTGTGAAGGGTCATTTTGTTTTGATTTGTTTCTTGTGCTTTCCCGTGGACAAAGTCAGCATAATTACTCCTTGTCAATCATGCTTCTTATAGTGTTAGGTATGTAATTAAATATTAATTTAATCAAATGGCAGGATTCATGGAGTGGTGCATAATTAACAATTAATTAACAATGAAATATTTAAGATGTAGCATCTGATGATGATAAAATATTGTGTAACAAAATCTCTGTGAAGAATTATATGGTTGAGCTGACTTGCCTTCCCATAGGGAAGTAGGCTATCTTATCCTGAATAACCTACTAGAATGTTGCACACACATGCACACAGATACACACACACACACGCACACACATATGTGTGTATGTGTGTATGTATGTGTGTGTATATATGTATGTGTGTATGTATGTATGTATGTATGTATGTATGTATGTATGTATATACACACACAAAACAAAACACACACCAAAAAAAAATCTAATTAAGAAGTGTTCCCATGTTAGTATAATCATCTTTTCTGGGAGAAAAAACCTCTGGGAGATTTCAACCTTTATTTTATTTATTTATATTTCATGTTTCTGGACTGCCCATCTTCCTCCTTAACATTTGTAATTCAATTTAAGAAATCGTTAAGGTTTTGTGATATGAGCCCAACTGAATTGACTGGATTTGAAAATCCAATTTGACTCTATAGATGTGGGTGAGTGTAAGCACTAAAGCCCATTAAATCTTCAAATCAATTTGAAGGTAAGGCGCCTATCTGAGTTCAAAACAGCAAACAATTTGGTGATTCAATTTGAACTGTTGATTTCAATGAGAGTTTTGACTGAACTTCTTGCAAACTGAGTCTTCAGCCTAAAGCTTTACAAAGCCCTTGTTTTTAAATGATTTGGTGGTGGCAGTAGCTGTCTGAAATTGGCTGAATTCAGAAACTAAGCAATATTTAAATGTGCTTAAAAGGAAGAGCTAGATTAGGAAGGGTTTGTTTGTTTTGTTTTCTTTCGAAAATATCACAGTGGAAGCACAACATCCCCAAGAAAACTACACTGATACAGTCCCGGAAGTGATCTTGAGAGGATCTATCTGTCAGACCTGGAAGCCATCTTTTACATTTGGGCCTTCAGGCCTGCCACATATTCTTCTGTGGGAAAACAGGAGGGGGGGATTGCATAGCGTATGGGTGATACGTAGTATGTAGTCAAAATAACATTTCTTTCTCAGAGAGTCAAGGACGCCTTGCCCTGGCACCTAGAGTCAGATGACTGAGAGATGTCTCCAGTTTGGACGGTCGATGTTGGTGTGATGGGCATGAGGGTGCTGAGCAGGGACTTGAACTTTCACTTGGGTGGGGAAAACCTGGAAACTTTCAGATTTGGGTTTTCCAAGATGTGCCAATATGACACCTTCAATAAAAAGAAACCTCAAGCCTTGGAGTTTTCTTTCATTGGGGGTGTTACTTGGAACCCTGAAACTATCCTACCTTAGTCTAACTGTATCTTTTGTCCAATATTGACACAGTGGTATGAAATAGTAAAAACAGTTTACAGTACATTCCTTTTCATGTGTTTCTGAAAGAAAACCTAATTAGTTCAGTGAGCTTAAGGAAAATAATTCATAACTTCAGTCTTCAGGCAGAAGCAGAATGATGAGAGTTCCTGAAACCTGTTACCCCGATTTTCCTTCTGGTTCTACGGTTCCTTACAGTAATAAGCTTCCCCTTGCAGACATCATGATTAATTTATATATTTGTGTGATCTCAGGTTGATGGAAAATATATAGCCGTGTAATCCCTTTAATGTCCCCTTATTTCAACAACATAAGAAAAGCAGTATTCCCCTAGGGTTACCATTTCTGGAATAATTAGTAGAATTCTTATTCTTTAAATTTTATTGTTACATTACTGCCTTACCTTGCTCCATTTTTTGAATAAAAGTCTAGCTATTATCAAGGTTGTATTAAAATTCATTTTGTTGTCATAACAATGTTTTAATTAGAACTTCCTGAACCAGTATGTTCACTAAAGGTGTTACCACATTTCTTCTCAAATTTGTACCTTCCTTGGAGCCAAGTCACAGTGCAAAAATATGGATTTATTAGATGAGATCACTTCAAAACTGACATATCCTGGAAGAAATAACAAAAATGGCATGATTTGTTTGCAAAACCCCCCAAGATGAACATGAAAAGTATGAGATCTGGAGAGAAATTAAAGATGCCAGCAGTTTGCAGCAACTGCCAAAAAAGCCAACACAGTTCTGGGCTGCAAAAACAGAGGGATAGAATCAAGATCATGTGAAGTGTTAATACCACTTTATAAGGCCTTGGTAAGGCCACACTTGGAATATTGCATTCAGTTGTAATTGCATTCAGATGTAAAAAAGGTGTTGTGACTCTAGAAAGAGTGCAGAGAAGAGCAACAAAATGATTAGGAGACTGGAGGCTAAAACATATGAAGAACGGTTGCAGGAACTCAGTATGTCTAGCTTAATGAAAAGAAGAACTAGGGGAGACATGATAGCAGTGTTCCAATATCTCAGGGGCTACCACAAAGAAGAGGGAGTCAAGCTATTCTCCAAAGCACCTGAGGGTAGAACAAGAAGCAATGGGTGGAAACTAATCAAGGAGAGAAGCAACTTAGAACTAAGGAGAAATTTCCTGACAGAACAATTAATAAGTGGAATAATTTGCCTGCAGAAGTTGTGAATGCTCCAACACTGGAAATTTTTAAGAAAATGTTGGATAACCATTTGTCTGAAATGGTGTAGGGTTTCCTGCCTGGGCAGAGGGTTGGACTAGAAGACCTCCAAGGTCCCTTCCAACTCTGTTATTATGAAATTTATGCAAAATATTTCCATCCAATGAACACAATGAAGTAGGGTTACTATCAGGGTTCAGACGGATGCCCCAAATAATTCATGAGCCTTGAGCCAGGTTTCAAAAGAAATCCAATTATTTATTAGGAGCAACATGTCAGCACTTATCTAAGTGGAGTCAACTCTGCCCCTCGTAATGTACAGCACCATTATGACCCTGTTTCCCCACTCCTCCCTGGGTGTGTCATAAATCACTTTCTCCAACCGAGCACTTTCAAGGGCTGTAGAAAACATGACTCTCCTGCTGGCTCTGGTAACCTGGGATACAATCTGGAGAAAGGTATGCATGGAATGTGCTTCTGGTCACGGCAGCCAAGCTGCTCCCTCAGTTTCTCCCCCCTCTTGCCTATGTCAACTCGAGAGCAGGCCTGGAATGTTTTATTAGTTGACAGTTAGAAGGGAGAAAATGAGTGAAGTCATCCTTGATGGATGAATTCAGCTCCATGAAAATAAAGCTGTTATTTTTATTGTTATTAGAATTATTAATTCTAATTATTAATACTTTCCACATATTATTTTAATGTGTCTTTTAATGTATCTTAAAAGCAAATCATATTTTCCTTTTGAGCCATCCCTCCCACGATCAACAATGATTGCTCTTGCGAACAAATAATCATCTCACACATAAGGGCAGAAGACAAATTTCCTCTTAAGTCCCGCTATATTTTATAGCATATATTCCACATTAAGTCTTCCCTATTCAATGAGAAAATAGAGAGCATAAGGTACGCATATAGCTGGATACCCATCCATGATGCAGTGCTCATCAGGGTCCCATTAAGATGATTAGATGGAAATAGGCTATCATGTTTGCAAGTGAGATCACTCCTAGCCTGTTACGTATGGCTAAAGTTGCATGGATAATTGTTGAAAGCTACAGGATAATGGACAAAGGGAGGAGAAGCCTGTGCAAATCATATATCATAGAGTTCAATAGATTATTTATCTTATTTTCCTTTCGACTGCTAGGAAGACCTAATGAGATTGGAGATCTCTTCACCACATAGACCCCAAATCATTTAATATGATTTTGAAAAATAAATGATACTCTAGATTAGAACCGACATTTGGAAATTGAGAGGGAAGCTTAATAGCTTTTGAGGGGGTGAGCAATAAGGAGGTACGCATGCAATTGTGTAAGCAGGCTGAATCGCATATATGCGTGAGCTGGGTTTTTCTTTTCTTTTTTCTTTTTTTCAATTTGGGATGGACATTCTAGAAAATGTAATAGGGATAATAGTACACATTTCATCTATATTTATTTATTTATTTATTTTGTCAGACATATACAAGAGAGCACGTATAGGTATAAACATAAACTAAGGAAGTAAGTACAGCTAAATGGGGGTAGTAAGAGAGGCATGATAAGCACGCTGCTGCGCTTATGCACGGCCCCCTTTACAGACCTCTTAGGAATGGGGTAAGGTCCACGTTAGACAGTTTGAGGTTGAAGCTGTGAGGGTTTGAGGATGTAATAACGAAGTCAGGTTGATCACTCTGGGCATTGACCACTCCGTTGCTGAAGTCTTATTTTCTGCAATAGAGATTAGAGCGGTTTTGTTGTGTCTGCGCTCCTCGAGCCGGGCCTGCTGCCAGAAAGTGACTTGGACAGTGAAGGGGAAGGGCCGTCAGGACCTATCTCAGGAGCACCGGCTTCCCTGGCTCAGCTCCAGGAGCCAGAAGCAGGCCAGGTGGAGGAGGGAACAACAGAAGCAAGGGTGGGGCAGGCCCAAGAAGTGCTGAGTCATGGAGCCACACCCCACAGGATATAAAAGACAGCAAGAGCTGCTGTGTCTCTTTGTAACAGGCAAATCCACTGATTAAGAGCTGAAGTTTGTTCCTGGGTGACTCACCAGCGTCGTGGAAGATAACGGAGGCTCTTGGCAGATGCTGGCTATTCTGCTGCCAGAGCTGATAGTGCTGGCTAATTAAGCCATTACTCGGACGGAGGCGAGGGAGGATACAACAGGTTGAGTTTGTATCGATTGTTTGCCCGTGTATTATTGTGGTTGAAGCTGAAGAAGTCATTGACAGGTAGGGTGTTCTAACAGACAATTTTGTGTACTATGTTTATATTGGACTGCAAACAGCACAGTTCATTGGTGAAATTAAAAAAAAAAAATTACTACCGGTTCTATGGGCATGGCTTGGTGGAAGTGGTATGGCTTGGTGGGCATGGCTTGGAGGGCATGGCAGGGGTGCCTCTCCATTCCCACCCCACTCCAGGGGAAGGATACTGTAAAATCCCCATTCCCTCCCCAGTCCCCACTCTTGGGGGAAGGATATTGCAAAATCCAAATTGCTCAAAATTTCCACTACCGGTTCTTTGAACTACTCAAAATTTCTGCTACCGGTTCTCCAGAACCTGTCAGAACCTGCTTGATTTCACCCCGGCACAGTTACAGATTGTCCAAGCCCAGAATTTCAACCCTAATGGCATAAAGGATTCTATTGTGAGTAGAGGAGTGGAGGACTCTTCTCGTGAAATACCTCTGGACCCGCTCAAGCGTGTTAATGTCCGATATACAGTGTGGATTCCAGGTGAATGAACTGTATTCAAGAATTGTATTCTGTTCCACATTCCTGAAACATTGGGGCCAAAAGGAGTTATGGGGGATTCAAGAAATGGATGGGAATAATGAAGGGGTTTTAGATTATAAATGCTGAAATGAAATGAATTATCATGGCCTATTAGGAGGGAAATGATCCACAGTAAGTTTCAGTAAAGACAAGATTGCTGTCGTAGCTATGAACCTTACTGAGCAAAACAGGAAATATTTTTAAGCAACCCTATATAGGATTTTGTTATCCTTTGATCTCTATTTAATCACATTATGTGGTTTTGATTATATGATGGATATAAGGGGTCAGACTTGCTGATCATTCTTCCACAATTATATTCTCCTCTGTTTCTGTTTCCCATTATTTATTTTATTTAGTGTATGGCATATCATGCACGGACTAGCAATATATACTAACAATTCATCCAGATTAGTAGAATCAGGGCTGAAATGCTCCCGGTTTTGACTGGATCAGCTGATCCGGTAGCAATGGTGGCAGGTGATACGGAGAACCAATAGCAAATATCCCTGCTCCATCCCCCCATGCACAGCTGAGCCACGCGATCCTCACAGTCTTTTTTTTTTTACTTTTAAAAGCATTTTTTAAAAGGTAAAAAAGTTGAAGCCTGCTAGGCAAAAAATGGAGGGTGGGGTGGGGTGTTTGAGAGAGAGAGAGAGAGAGAGAGAGAGAGAAGGATGGAAGGAAGGAGGGAGGGAGGGAGGGAGGGAGGAAAAAGGAAGGAAGGAAGAACTACAAACCTGGCTTTAGACACAGCTTCAGAGGATAATCCAGGACTGGAAGGGACCTGGAGGTCATCTAGTCCAACCCTGCTCCAGCAGGACACTGTTAGTGAGTTTCTGTCTTTTGATCCCCCAGTCACATAGCCACGCCCATCCAGTCACAGGACCTCCCCCCCACCAAGCCACACCCACAGAACCGGTAGGAAAGAAATTTAGATTTCACCACTGAGTAGAACCCAATAAAATATACATGATAAAATGTTTTGTGCTCAAACGCCAATGTCTAGGCCATCTTTTTTTTTTTTTTTTTTTTTTTTTTTGTTATAAAAAGTTTTTATTGGTCAAAAAAGATTTATGCAAATACATATCAGGTATGGTAAATTTTCATTTTTCTTATACATGATAAGAATTTTACTCAAAATTTTAAACACATACAACAGCCATATGGCAAGCAGGTGATACGAAGTAGCTAAGTTTCAATCTTACACAATAAGGAAGGGTCAAGAATAATCAGAATATCATACGAAAGAGAATAAGGAAAACCAACACAATACCAAATATCTTTGTCACTTCCTAGTTTTGGATCTCAGAACTCTGGGTTCAGCCTGACCCAACTCCAGGGCCGCAACAGCGGCAGCCGCCTCCGCCCCATGGTCTATAACCTCCCCTTCTTCAATTCCTGGGTCATCTAAATCCAGGAGGGCTTTGTGTTCCTCCACGTAGGCCGCAGCCTCCGCAATTGTACTAAATTTTTTCGTAATGCCCTCCCGGCAAATCATCAATCCCTCTGGCATCAGCCATCTGAAGCCCACTCCTTCTGGTACAATTTGCTTGATAAAAGTAATATTTCTTTCTCATTTCACGTACCTGTCTGGGAATCTGCCTCAGAATGGCTATCTCCTGCCCCTATAAGTCAGTGCCCCACTCCTATGTTTTCTAAGAATTTCATCTCGTCTCTCTTTTCACAAGTTTGACATGAACCTCTCTAGGAACTGCATGCGTGCGTGCATATTGTGAATTAACTCTATAAACTCGATCCACATCCCAATTCATAAAATCAACACCTCTCCCAAGAAATTCTCCCAACAGTTTAGTCACAACATCTCTCAAGTCTTCTTGGTCCACTTCTTCCAAATTTTGAAACCTAAGGAAATAAGACATTTTTTCCATCTGTAGTCCAAGGACAGCATTGCTTGTCGTCTCCCTCTTTCTGCACTGCCCGCATCTCACCCTCCAGACCTTCCACTTTCTGCTTATTTTCTGCTGAGACTTGTTGAGTATCCTTTAAATCCTTTTGGATAGTCACAATTTCTGCTCTTATTTCATCCAGTTTCTTGTCCATATTAGATAACTTTTCCAGAATTCTCTCCATTTCTCCAGCAGTTGGTCTCTGACCTTTTGCCATTTAAAAAAATTTTCAAAATCCTCAGGCAAGCACAGTATCCTTATAATTTCCTCCGGATCCACCAGGGGGCACTCACAGGAGCAACGAGTCCAGAGTACAGTTAGTCAACCAGGAAGCCGAAGGGAAGTGATGTCATCAAGATTCTCATAGTGAAGGCGGAAGCTGGACGCCACCATTGTTCCCCAGAGGAGGGGCCTCAAACCCTCCCTCCTAAATTTCTCCATCACCTCTTCTCCAGAGCTCCACAAAACCGTAATCTTGTTATTTTAAGTTCTCCTCTCTCAAAGTGATTCAGATTCTTCCAGTCGCAGGGAGAAAACCCCCGCACTCCGGAGTACTCCACTCACATTTGCCGATATCCCTTCCTTCTTCATTCCTCAATTCTTCTCCGTTCCTGTTCACCACCAGGCTGCTGCAATTATAAATCCAAAGCCCCGGTGTCACGGGCACAGCGCCCAGGCGACCAAAGTAATGGCCGCGGCCTGTGGCCTCCGAACCCCGCCGAGCCTAGGACGCGCCAGCATCGGTCCCCCCAGTCCTGTATATCGGCTGGGAGACCCCTGGCGAGCCGTCCGTGCGGCAGGTGTCCTTTTCGGAACACCTGGCCCCTAAGGGCCTCGGCGGCGGCCGGATTCGGACACTGGAGGCAGGAGAAGCCTTCCAGACGTCCGTTGCCACCGGACACCGGAAGTCGTCTCTTCTAGGCCATCTTAACTATTGAAGTGCAGCATCGTATATATTTCAAAAGTCAGATATTTATATGTGTGATGAAAAAAATCCAAACAAAAGGGGTGCTATGCACATCTTAATGATGCCACGTTCTCCTCCATTGAGGGTCTACATTAGGGGTGTCAAACTCAAGGCCTGGGGGCCAGATATGGCTATTCGGGTGCTTAGATCTGGCCTGTGGGGCCACCCTGGAAACAACAGATGTGGTGCATCTGCCAGTGAGAATTCAATGAAAATTCACTGGCAGAGGGTTGCAGGAAGCTGTTGCAGCTGAAAAGAGAGCTTGGGAGCCCATTTTCTCTGGTTGAGCGCTGGGGCCTGTTGAGTTCAGAGGAAAGACCATGGAAGCTGAATCAACAACTTTTGTTTATTCATGGAACGCTAATTAACACGTAACAAACTATACAACAACGGAATTCTGACAGGACTGGCTGACTCTCTGTAGCGGCACACTTAAAACCCCCCGATCTGTCAGAGGGAGAAGCCAATCGCGAGGCTCGCAGCTTCCCGCTTCTCTTGTTGCCTGCACCTCAGCCAATCAGACCAAGCGGCACTCGGATTGGCTGAGACACAGGACACAACAGGGCCACCACAGGCGCCCCTTACACGAGTGATGTCGAGCTAGCCATGCCAACCCTGCTCCCGCCCCCTCAAGGTCACATGATGACAAAAGTAACAATAAGGTGCTCTGAAGGGAGAACTAGGCAAGGAGAGTCTGAGGATAGGCTGAATAACAAAATATGTTTATTGCTAACCGGATATTGCTAACAGGAGAAGGCAACTTTGTGTGAGCTAAATCATTAACTAAACAGGGGCCATCCGACCGCTGCTTAAATAGGGAGCTGTCAGACAGGAGGGATCCAATAGGAGAGCTGCGGTTTTCCGCTGTTTGGCTGCTCGTGTCTTAGCCAACCAGCGACGCCCAGCAACAGGGCAGGCTTGGACTGAGTCGTAATTGCGAGGACTTAACATAAGCTGCCTGATTTTTCAGATTAATTTTGAACATTTGCTTCAATAGAGGACTTATCTCTGAGTAATCCTTAAAACAGGAGGTGTCAAACTCAAGGCCCAGGACCCAGATCTGGCCTGTGGGGTACTTAGATCTGGCCCACGGGGTTGCCCTGGAAACAGCATGTAGCTGTCCCGAACTCCATTTTTCACTGGCAGCGGGTTGCAGGAAGCCGTTGCAGCTAAAAACAGAGCTTGGAAGCCTGTTTTCTCTGACAGAGCACTCGGGGCACCACAGGCACCCCAACACAAATGACGTTGAGCTAGCCACACCCACCCTGCCCCCCAAAGTCAAATACAACCCTAATGCGGCCCTCAGTGAAATTGAGTTTGACTCCTCTGGCCTGCATGTTTTGAACCCACAGCAAGATTGTTATGAGACAGGTTCATAAATAATGCCTGGACATAGCTTCACACTGGACATGGTATTAAAAGGCCAGATGTATGAAATGATTGTATTTCTATTCCATAATATGTTCTCTTGATAGTTTGCATTTTTTTTTAATTTTTTCAGAGAGTAATGGCATTACTCAAATACCATAAAAAAGACCCTTATCGTAGGATTTTTGGAAAATTAATTAAAAATGCGATTTCTTTAAAAGATTTTTTTTTTTCAAAAGTCAGAAAAACACCTTTCTTCTTCATGAGATATGGAACTGGCTCCTTTTAACACATTTTTGGCAGAAAGATTGTAAGCGAATTCAACTCACTTTCTTCTTCTTCTTCTTCTTCTTCACATTTATCACAGCTAATAAAAAGGCAAATGTATACCTGCTACCCAGAATTCCTGGATGGTGCCGAAGCAAACTTTTTCCTCTAGTGAATAGTCATTGTGATTTCATAATCAATTTCCCCAGCTTTTGGTTCTTATCAATCGGCTGCAGTTGGATCATTTTAAGCTGAATATTAGAAGGCATTTTCTATACACTTTATAACAGGGCAAACACCTTAAGTGGTTTTGAAGTTAACATTCACGATCGTATTTCTACTCTCTGCCTCTCAGTTAAGAAATGTTCTAAATCCAGAGCTTTTGGGAGAGCAATAGTTTTCTTAAGGAAAATCAAAGTAGTAAGCCCATCTTCATCATTCTTTGATTGTTCCTCCATTAAGGAAAAAACCCACAAGGATAATGGTTACAGTTGACATTTAACGTTATTTAATTTTATTTAAACCCCTCTCCTATCTTTTAGTTCTTGCAGCATTTCTGAGGGGGAAAAAATATTTAAATTGCTTTGATTCTTTTTTCTTCCAACTGCAATCTCCACTCCATATTGAATGGTAATGAAAATGCTCATACATACCAAAAGGTTAAATAAAGCAATAGAGAAGGCCCAAAACTCACTCTGGTAGGTAAGAAACACCAATACATTTGCAATTTTTTAAGACGAAGAACAAACAGAAGTAACTGCCCAGCTTTGCAAATGAATTCTTATTTATATGAAATGTGAAACAGAGTGCTAGTATGGAACTCTTAGGAGAATAATGAAAATATTAATATGATGGATAATTATCAGGGAGGTATAGTACTGGAAAGGGGGGAAAATGAAGCTAAACATAGTGCGATGATTATGGAGTGCATTATATTTCTAACGTGGAAACAATAATAGGGTTTGTAGCACTATCCCATAGTTTGTTTAAAGAAAACAACAGCAAGCTCAATAATAAAGAGGGAAGGTTATGCGGAAGACAGAAATGGATATTTATTTTAATCTGTTCCAATCGGTTCTTGAAACCAAGGTGGTTAGGGGAAGAGAGACAAGAAGCAGAAGGGGAACTGGAAAGTCATATTAATACCTGGAGACTAAAACATATGAAGAACGGTTACAGGAACTGGGCATGGCTAGTGTAGTGAAGAGAAGGACCAGAGGAGACATGATAGCAGTGTTCCAATAGCCGAGGGGCTGCCACAGAGAGGAGGGGCTCATCCTATTTTCCAAAGCACCTGAAGGCCAGACAAGGAATAATGGATGAAAACTGATCAAGGAGAGATTCAACCTGGAAAATTTCTGACGGTGAGAACAATCAACCAATGGAACAGCTTGCCTTTGGAAGTTGTGAGAGCTTCATCATTGGAGGCTTTCAAAAAGAGATTGGACTGCCATTTGTCAAAAATGGTGTAGAGTCTCCTGCTTGGGTGGGGGGTTGGACTAGATGATCTACAAGGTCCCTTCCAACTCTGTTAATCGTTAAAACCTCCCAGATACAACTGGAGTAGTTCTAAATGACCGGACAACCAATTTTTTCATTCTCATATATACCCAAAGATAAATGTAACTATTGGATTATTTTTTATTTCATTATTTATGTTCCTGACAACTGACACAATTTGTTCATTAAGGTAAAATAGGTAAAATAAATTTAAGGGAAAACAATGAATTAATGAGGACCACAAAAGTAAATAGTTATCATTAGTGCAGATTTCCAAGATATGATTCCCCCATCCCCCCAGGATTAATAACAAAGTAATGTACAACATTTCTGAAAATCTGTGACTCGGTGTTTAAGGCTATTCCCCAATCGCTCAGGAAAAACTTCTATCAGACGAACATGAATATGATGTACAACTAATAAACCAGCCTGCCTTAGAAAAATATTATGTCATAATTGGTCACCAATGACAAAAAACAAAACAAAGCAAAAACTCCTCTAAAACCTTTTTCTCTTCTTTGAAGATTAGAATGATGATATATTATAGCGACAAGTTGGGTACTTCTGGTGTTGGACTTCCAGAGGAAGAGAGAGGAACCTGCCCCACTTTACACTGAAGGGGGCTGTGTACAGAGAGTTTCCTCCTTTAAATTCCTGGGAGTCCATCTCAGCGAAGACCTCACCTGGAAAAACAACAAAATCCAGATGGCCAGGAAGGCCCAACAGAGACTCCATTTCCTTAGGATCTTGCATAACAACAGGGTGGAACAACAACTGATGGCCTCCTTTTACCGATCCACAGTAGAAAGTGTCCTCACTTATTGCATCATTGGTATGGCACACTGGTCTGACAGCCACAGATAGAAAAACACTTGTTCTGTTTCCGTCCTCACTTTGGAGTAACGAGCTGGCCTACAGCCAGTGGGTTCACGGCTCCTATCAGTGCTAGCCAAGAAAACGCAGCTGCCTGCCAAAAAGTTCAAACAGATTAAGACTTCAGCTCACTTCGACACGGTTCAGCTAATTAGCTTCCCGTGGAACTGAGAGCAGTCCCAAAGCTCCTTATATATCCGGTGGGGTGGGGATCCTGCCCCACCCTTCCCTTTGATGATGCCGCCTCTCTAATCTTCTGAAGCGCGGGTCGATCCAGGCTTGATTAGTATGATTATCAGCTTTGTCTGAATGCGTAGCCTGAGGAAGGGAGGAATCAGGGGATGTCAGCCTCATTACGTCCCCCAATTGGTCTGGTTCTGGCTCCTGGAGCCGGGCCAAAGGAATCGGTGCTTCTGAGGTAAGCCTTACTGGCCCTTTCCCCTCACTCTCGGAGTCACTTTTGGGCATGGGGCCAGGTTCGGGGGCTGGAGCCACAACAACACTACAGAGGGTGGTGAGCACAGCACAAAACATGGTGGGCTGTTCCCTGATACCACTAGATGAGATCGCTAGGGCTTGATGCCTTAGAAGAGTGAGGAAAATTTTCAGGGATGACTCTCACCCTGGTCAGCATTTCTTTACCCTCCTACCATCGGGAAGGAGATATAGAAGAATAGCCAGCTGCACAAACAGGCCGAAGAACAGTTTTTATCTGTGGGCTGTCAGACTCCTGAATGAGAAATAACACCATAACTACGTAGTATGATGGAATGCAGGGCTGGCGCAATGTGTAACATGTTCACACTGGTGCAACAGGATTGGGTGTTTTGTTAATATGATTTATTGGGTTAGGGATTTTCTGTCTTCACTGTAAGTTGTTTTGTGTTGGGGGGGTGCACTGAGGGAGCTCAACAAATCTCATTGTACATACAGTATGTTGTGCACTGACAATAAAGATTTGAAATTGAAACATATTTATTCTAAATAGTGGTTCTCAACCTGTGGCCCACAGACCCCTGTGGGCCACAATGTCATCACAGAGGCCCCATGAAGACTTGAGGAAATGTTATGATTTAAATCTTGAGTTGTCTTTTGTGGTCCATGGCCGCAAAGGGAATTTAAAGGGGGTCCGTGATGAAGAAGGTTGAGGCCACTGAATATAATTGATTTTTGAACAATAATTTGAAGTGTGGCACTTTAGAAATCAAACCAAAACCATACTTTCACTGCTATTGTTAAGACAATGAGTTATTATTACATTTTTGTGTGTGGTGGGTGTTGTTGCTTTACAATATTTCTTATGGATAGCAGTGTAATTAGGGATGTTAGATTTTCGCTGAATAACAGAGCCAATTTGTGGAGTGGCACACCAGGTTAGAAACCAGGAGTCTTATGAATTTTAATTTTGCCTTAGCCCAAGGGTGAAATTCAGCAGGTTCTGGAGAACTGGTAGCAGAAATTTTGAGTAGTTCAGAGAACCAGTAAATAGCGCCTCTGGCTGGACCCAGAGTGGGGTGGGAATGGAGATTTTTCAGTATCCTTCCCCTGGAGCGGGGTGGAATGGAGATTTTGCAGTTTCCTTCCCCTGCCACACCCACCAAGTCATGCCCACCAAGCCACACCACACCCATCCAGAGAACCGGTAGTAAAAAAAATTGAATTTCACCACTGCCTTAGTCCCAAAGCCAGCTGGTGACCTTGGGCCAGCCACTCTCTCTCAGCCCTAGGAAGAGGCAATGGCAAACTAGAAAACGCTGCCAAGAAAACTGCAAAGGCTGCTCCCAGAAATCTCCTGGATCCACAAGGGCCTTGAAGGCATTGGAAGAAGGTTCTCTCTAGTGCATTTCTACATGGCACCCGGGGCTCCGATGAATAGCTTACTTCAAGGTGCCTTTCTCTCCACTTTGCATCGCTCTTCAGCCGTTGCTGCATTAAGAAGCCCAGCATGCAGGAACAATGCCGAATAAATGTGCCCAAAGTAAATTTCAAGAGGGGCTTAGCAGGTAGATAGCACCTGATGACCTTCGCTGGGGTGAAATTGTATTTTATATCTCAGGGAGGCCACAATTTCCATCGGTTGATAGTGTTTACTTTATTATCACACTTTATTAAATCTGGCCCCCTTTCTGAAAGGATGTAAATTAGTTCTGTGATCCGGGGATGCTCCAAAGTTAATGCAGCACAGCACCCCTATTAAAACATGTGAACATCTCCTGTGTCTATGTTAGCATGTTGTGGGGCTCAGAAACGCGGGGAGAAATGACAGCTCCTTTGACACACTGCAGTGGTTGAGTGAGGTTCTTTCACTCCAAACAGAAAAAAAAACAGGTGCTAATTGGATATTTTTCTCTTTAATTAGTGGCTACCTTTGATTACATTGTCAGACATGAAGCCCAAAGAATGCTTAAGGGAACATAATCTTATCTCGGCCTCTCTCTCTTTCACATGCACACTCTCTCTCCTCTGGCAAAGTTACTTATCATAACTAGAGGATGAACAGGCAATAAGTGAATGTGATTAAATAAAAAGAAAATCTAAGCGACGAAAGCCGAAACTGCTCCCACAGTTTCAAGTACTCTTTCAAGTTTTATGAAAGCCCCATCTCATGTTTGATCATTTTCAATTCCCTGTTGAAAAACGCCAATGAATAGACACACAGTAGGATGGCAATACACTGTACAATAAGTTTGTCTATTAATATAAGCCAATTTGAGTCCTTCGGTTGCTCCTCGCACTTTGGAATTGCTGCATAATTCATTAATATATCATTCCCCACCAGTCAATTGGAGTAGCAATGATTGAACACATGCTTGGTTGGTTCAATCCCTCATTCTGTTTTAAGGCCATGAACAGTGTGTTGGGCTGACTCGCAAACCGTTCTTTAAATTCATTTTTATTATTCTGTTAAAATTCATTTGTCTAACAAGCGAATAAGTGGCAAAACAGCTAACAAACACACCAATAAGATGCAAACATTAACACTTTAAAAATGCTGATGTGCAATCTCTGATAAAGGCACCAAGGTTGCAGATGAAATGGTATGAAGTAGCCTAACATTTTAGTTTCGTATTCATAGGGGTTTCACTCAGGGGTGAAATACTCCCGGTTCGGACTGAATCACTCGATCCGGTAGTGATGATGACGGGTGGTATGGAGAACTGGTAGCAAAAATCCCTGCCCCCTCCCCCCCACCACATGCCCAGCTGAGCCGTGCGATCATCAGAGGTTGTTTTAAAAGTAGGGAAAAAATGGCTGAAAAAATGCTTTTAAAAGTAAAAAAAAAGTCTCTGATGATCACGCGGTTCAGCTGGGATCGTCAGAGGCTTTTAAAAGCATTTTTTTCTACAACCTCTTCGGCCAAAGAGGTTGTAGAAAAAAATCTTTTAAAAGGGTCTTCTGACGATATCAGCTGAGTTGCCTGATCGTCAGAGGCTTTTTTTTCTTTTAAAGGCCAAAAAAAAAATGCTTTTAAAAGAAAACAAAAGCCTCTGATGATCAGGCAACTCAGCTGGGATCATCAGAGGAGCTTTTTAAAAGCATTTTTTTCTACAAACTCTTCGGCTGAAGAGGTTGTAGAAAAAATGTTTTTAAAAGTTAAAAAAAAGTTGACCATGCCCACCCAGTCACGTTAAACCCCTCCCCCACCAAGCCACACCCACAGAACCGGTAAGTAACAAATTTTACATTTCACCCCTGGAATTACTTGATAATAAGTTATAGGTAGGGCTATATGGGTTTAGAATTGCTTTGGTGAAACTTTATCTGAGGTGACAAATCAATTCATTCAATTGATTCCATCGGACAACATGGATCAAATAATTCAGCTTCATTTTTGTGATAAGTCCACATCAAAGAAATACATATACATATACATATTTATCCTTTTTGAACTGAACCTAATTCATATGTTGCAATCAATGATTCAAATAAAACTGATAAAACTGATTTAAATGTTTGAATGTTTGAGTGTTCAGAATAAGATAAATCCACTTTTTTTCTAATCAAATAAATTTGATGAACAAGATCAAACACAATTTGAGTGGGCTTATCTTTAAGTAATTACTTTCCTGCTGAGAATCTAATTCGAATAGGATCTTGCTATTATTGCTATCCCTTTCATTTTCTAGTATTCAGAAAACTACATTTTATCATGGAATGAGAATGCCCAAATCAGAAGTGGCATATATTTCCCAATTCCTGTAAAAAGCATCTTCTCAACTATTAGTATGTGGGGTTTTTCCCCAAAAATTTCAGGGACAAATTAACACTAAATTGTAGCTCAAACTCAGTTGTTCAAGCTGCAGGATGACTTTTGTGGGTTTTGCAATGGATCAGAGTTGCAATATATAAGAAGTGTCTGAATTCTGAAAGCAAGCCTTTTTAATATTTTTCTATCTAATTAATCTTCTCATCGTTCCCATCACACGTCTCCTCCCACTTACGACTGTATAACTATAACTTTGTTGCTTGTATCCTTGTTATTTATATTGATTGTTTCCTAGTATGATTGATTGCTTATCTGTACCCTATGACTATCATTAAGTGTTGTATCTTACGATTCTTGACGAATGTATCTTCTCTTTTTATGTACACTGAGAGCATATGCACCAAAGACAAATTCCTTGTGTGTCAAATCACACTTGGCCAATAAAGAATTCTATTCTATTCTATTCTATTCTATTCTATTCTATTCTATTCTATTGTTCATCTAAGAGAAAGAGATTGTAAACCTGCCATTAAATGGAATGCATTTCTAATTCTTGTTAAATGTTTGTTTACATTTTGTGTTTTGATTATAGGATTGTAAAGCACTTCTTTTTTCTTTAGCAAACTGACAAGCCAGTTTTAGGAGGGAAATCTATATATTTTTATTTATATATCCACATACATATATCACATACATTTTCTCTTTCTCTTTCAAACTAATATTTGAAATATTTTACTTTTCCCATTTGAACTAACCAGAAGTGTTAAGAATCATTTAATAGCTACAGTTAGGTGGTATACATACAGTACCGCCTGGTTTTAAAGTGGTTCTGGAGAAAGGCTCAATAGAATGATTTTATTTATAATGAAATTATCAAGATACTTTCTCTTTTATAATATTATGATTATTAACTTTGATTTCTTGTTTATTATTCCAAGTGATTTTACGCCATTTCATTTTTTTTTAAAAAAGAATCTAACTAGAAGATGTTAATCCTGTTGCTTGCATATAACCTTTACTTTTGGTTAACTAATTTATCATCATAACATAGATTTTTCAAAAGAGAATAGCTTCTTTATATTGGAGATATGAATCCCATTTTCCTTGATTATCTATAAATTCCTTATAAAGATGTCTTCTCAAGTGCATTTCAAGAGAAAATGTTTTGTACACACATAAACAAAGAAAGAGAGAGGGAGAGAGGGAGACAGAGAGAGACAGAGAAAGAGTCAGAGAGAAAGAGAGACAGGGACAGAGAGACAGAGAGACAGAGAGAGAGAGTTAGAGAGAGAGAGAGAGAGAGAGAGAGAGAGAGAGAGAGAGAGAGAGAGAGAGAGATTGGAGACCAACAAATTTACAACCAAATGAAATGTTGTAGTTTTATGTGATTAGTATTGTGCATGTCATAGAAGATAGTATCTTTTGATCAAGTTCTTTCTTTCTAAGAGTGAGTTCTTACATAGCAAGTAAGTGGTCACAAGTCATAGCTTCTAGCAATAAACATTCACATAGACACACAAACACACAAAACCTCTGCAATGGAGTCTCCCCTTTTTCATAGTTTTGATTCCTTACCATCTTTCAAGTCCTTGTGTAATGCCAGCCTTGTTGGCGTGAAAGAATTTGAGAGAATTCCCTGTAGAGGTAATCATCATTAGCTTAGCTTCCCTGTAGAGGTAATCATCATTAGCTTAGGGCCTGGGTACTTACGGGACCGCCTGCTGTTACCACATGCCTCCCACCGACCCATACGCTCTCACAGAGAGGGACTTCTCAGGGTGCCGTCCGCCAAACAATGTCGGCTGGCGGCCCCAGGAAGGCCTTCTCTGTGGGGGCTCCACTCTGAAACAGGCTTCCCCAGGTTTCGCCAAATACCTGACCTTGGACTTTTTCCTTGTGAACTGAAGACACATCTTTTCATTTGCGCGGGGCTGGCTTAAATTGAATTTTAAATGTTTAAATTTATATTAATTTTAAATGGGGTTTTAGCGTTTGGTAAATTTTTTAAATTTTCAGGCCAATTTGAATAAGTTTTTTAAATTCCGTTTTAATTGTATTTTGTATTGTTCATTTTATTCTGCCTGTACACTGCCCTGAGTCCTTCGGGAGAAGGGCGGTATAAAAATCAAATAAATAATAAATAATAAAATAAATAATAATCATTACAATTTTATTAGACAACAGGGACTTTTTCCTCTGTCCAGCAATGTGTTCACCTCCTCCCAGCCACCTCCATGAACAAATAGCTTTTTATGGGTTCTTCGTTCTTACCCACTGAAGCATTCAAAAAGTTTGGATATAAATATTATCTCAGTCGTGTTTAAACAAAAAGTATAACAGCCCTTAAGGACTTTTCATTTGGGAAACGTTTTGAGTGGGTGTGTGACTTTTCCCGTTTTAATCAACAGAAGCATTTTTTTGTTATGGACCTCGAATGAAATGGAACTGCTTGACCATTCTAGGGGATTTATTTAGCTGGGATTGTATATGAGAATATGTGTTCTAAGAGAATTCAGAGCTTTCTAGGGTAGCTTTATGGCAGCTTTCTGGAAGCAGAAAGGAAAGATATATTCTTTCTAACCACAATGTAGCAGCTCTATAGAAGATAGATGTCATATGGGAGATTTATGGTTGTTTAAAATAATTGCACACCCCTAAAATAGAAGACTTCACAATGAGGGGTCTTTGGTGCTCTCTGAATTTGGTTGTTTTCTTGCAGATGTTTCCTTGCCAAATCAGGTAACAACATCAGTGCCAGTAGGGAGCGGCGTTTGCTCTCATTTTACAGTATATTTTAGACTTCACAATGAAATATTCCGCTCGGTATACAGCTTGGCTACAAACCCTACTTCTTTTATGACAATTTTATTTAACCTGTAGGTTTTACTAATTACATTTGGAATTCCTGTAGTAGCTTCTTCTTGTGCATCATTTGCTATTATTTGTAACCATTCTTATAGCTCTTTAATTCCTTGTTACATTCATCCAATTATTTCTTGCAATTTTTTATTTATTTATTTATTTATTTTGTCAAGCATGTATTCTATGACAGCTACAAGTGTAAACATAATTATAAATACATGTAAAGGATACAAATAAAAGAAAACATTAGGACAGGGACGGTAGGCACGCTGGTGCGCTTATGCACGCCCCTTACAGACCTCTTAGGAATGGGGTGAGATCTACAGTAGACAGTTTAAGGTTAAAGTTTTGGGGATTTGGAGAAGAAACCACAGAGTCTGGTAGTGCATTCCAGTATTTGACCACTCTGTTGCTGAAGTTGTATTTTCTGCAGTCTAGTTTGGATCGGTTTACCATGAGTTTGTATCTATTGCGTGCTCTTGTATTGTTTTGGTTGAAGCTGAAGTATTCATTGGCTGGTAGGACATTGTAGCAGATGATTTTATGTACTATGCTTAGATCAGACTGAAGACGGCAAAGTTCTAATTTGTCTAAGCCCAAAATTTCAAGTCTGGTGGCATAAGGTATTTTGTTGCGAGCAGAGAAGTGGAGGACTCTTCTTGTGAAGTATCTGTGGACTTGTTCAATTGTATTAATGTCCGATATGCAGTGCGGGTTCCAGACAGATGAGCTGCGTTCAAGAATTGGTCTGGCAAATGTTTTGTATGCTCTAGTTTGCAGTTCAATATTACCAAGAAGAAGCCATGCAAGATTAGGTTAACAACTCTTAATGCTTTTTTAGCAATGCTGTTACAGTGGGCTCTGGCACTTAGATCATTTGAGATGAGTACTCCAAGGTCTTTGACAGAGTGAGGGTTGTCTGTTAGGTCGTATCCATCCAGCTTGTATTTTGTATTTTGTATTTATTTTGTATTATTTTGTATCCATCCCTTCCATCCACTTGATCCTTTTGTCCTGTTTTGTTTGCTTTCTCTTTTGTGTATGAAGATGGAAAGACTGGCTCGTTTTTTAATTTTAAAAAATGGCTGCAAAGTCAAAAAGAATTAGCTGCTACTTGATTCTTTCTTAAAGCTCCCTGTAGCCCCTGACAAATGCAGAAATCATGTACATGAACTACAACTTACCAGTAGAAAGCATGACCACTGAAAGCTGCAAAACATTTTAAATGAGGCTAAACCCAATGAGGCTAAACCCAAAAAATCTATTTCTCTAATTGAGAAGGGAATTGCCAGTAACCAGTCCTAGAATAACAGCTCATGGGTTTTAATCGTGGAAACAGAAGTGCTGAATGTTTTTATTATCATGACGATGGTCATACCTCTTACTACTTAGTGTCGCCTGCAGATCAATTCCACTTAAGTTAATTTGGACCCTTTAGAATCTCTTTAGTTAACAGCTTAAAGAAAATGTGAAATATGCAAGGCCATCTATTTAATAGATATAGCATTAGATGAATATGGAGCCCAACTTATTAATCTTATATAGGTACCCAGTTTCAAAATGAAGTATTAGTAAAAAAAAAAATTGTATAAAAACAATTGCCCGGTTTTCATAGTGGAAACAAGAAACACATTCTTAATGGTATCTGTGCAGGGGAAGAATGTGTATGTGTCAAACAGGCAAATTGGGGGTTCTGACACTTTCCTGCATGTGCTGGCACTCCATACAAGAACAAATAGATGGAGTTTGATTGTAATGCCACTACTATCATTATGCCATATGGTGGTTGGAGTTCTGCTAAAATAACCCAGTTTAATGAAGGATTGCCTTGCCTTGCCTTGCCTTGCCTTGCCTTGCCTTGCCTTGCCTTGCCTTGCCTTGCCTTGCCTTGCCTTGCCTTGCCTTGCCTTGCCTCGCCTCACTTTATTTGAACAGCTGAGCATTACTTCATTCTCAGCATAGTTGAACTAAATTAAATCAAATTCCTCCCAACACAAATTCCTCAGTCCTATAACAAACCTTGGTCCAATTAGGCAAACTGTCAAAGGCCTTTCTTGGCAAATGTTCAGAAGACACTGATACAAAAATAAATGCAAGAAGACAAAGCTACCAACAATTTTTTCTGGCAAAGCCCAAATGCTGTTGCTAGTCTGTTTTAAGACTTATGCGAGCAGCCAATCATCTCTTGGCCCTACTCCCGAGTCGTCCTCTTTGCTTGAGTTGCTCTTGCCTTCTGGCAGCTCTTCTCATGTGTGCATTAGGAACAGACTCCTCCTGTTCCTTTGCCTCACTACTATCAGTCTTTGGAGGCTTTGGAGTCCACAGCTCACTCCTCGATGGTCCTGGCCCAGTGGTGGGTTTCAAAATTTTTTACTACCGGTTCTGTGGGCATGGCTTAGTGGGCATGTCATGGCTTGATAGGCCTGGCAGGGGAAGGATACTGTAAAATCTCCATTCCCTCCCCAATTCAGGGGAAGGTTACTGCAAAATTCCCATTTCCTCCCAATCAGCTGGGACCTGGGAGGCAGAGAACAGATGGGGGCAGGGCCAGTCAGAATTTTTACTACTGGTTCTCCGAACTATTCAAAATTTCCACTACCAGTTCTCCAGAACTGGTCAGAACCTCCTGAAACCCACCTCTGCCCCATGCAGAGCCCTCATCTGGGCCTTCTCCAGCCTCATCACTGTCCAACTCCATTGCCAGCTCTACAGGCTGCTGGCGGGCCACAACAGATGCGTCACACACTGGCCACGCCTGGTTTAGCAAATGGGAAAACAGTCCCAATACTTCATGTGACACTGCCATGACAACATGAATTTGAGCCCCCTGATCTAGAAGACTTGAGATACCTGTTATAAGTTTCAATACCTTCATATCCTTCATATCCTCTTCTCTTTGCTCATCTCCATTTCAAAGCTGAAGAGCTAGCACTGTCAGAAGACATCTCCATGGTCATGTGGCCGGCATGACTCAATGCCAAAGGTGCACAGAACGCTGTTACCTTCCCACCAAAGGTGGTCCCTATTTTTCTACTTGCCTTTTTTACATGGTTTCAAATTGCTAGGTTGGTAGAAGCTGGGACAAGTCACGGGAGCTCACCCCGTTATGCGGCACTGGGGATTCGAACCGCTGAACTGCTGACCTTTTGATCGACAAGCTCAGCGTCTTACCCACTAAGCCACCGCGTCCCTGTCTTCTCTTTATAGAATTATGTAATTAGGGTTGGAAGTAAGCTTGATGGGCTTCTGATTCAACCCCATGCATGAGGCAGGCATCTTCACACCATCCTAGAAAAAAAGATAGTCCATCACAGAGGATTTTTTTTGCTTGAAAACCTGGCTCAGGGTCAGGAATTTCAAATTTGGGTCCTCCTGTATAAAGCTTCCAACCATTAGATCTTGCCTTACCATTGTGAATTATGGCAAATGAATCCACATCCTCTTCCTTGGGATACTCTGCTTTAGAAGACTGGATTCTTATTTTCCCTTAACCTTTTATTTTATGTAGGTTAAATACACCCAGCTTCTTTAACCCATCATTCAGGGGTAAAACCTAGCAGGTTCTGACAGGTTCTGGAAAACCGGTTGTGGAAATTTTGAGCAGTTTGGAGAACTGGTAAATACCACCTTTGGCTGGCCCCAGAGTGGGGTGGGAATGGAGATTTTGCAATATCCTTCCCCCAGGAATGTGTAGGGAATGGGGATTTTGCATTATCCTTCCCCAGGAATGGTGTGGGAATGGAGATTTTGCAGTATCCTTCCCCCAGGAGTGTGGATGGAATGGGGATTTTGCATTATCCTTTCCCAAGAGTGATGTGGGAATGGAGATTTTGCAGTATCCTCCCCCAGGAGTGTTGGGGGAATGGAGATTTTGCATTATCCTTCCCCAGGAGTGGTGTGGGAATGGAGTTTTTGCATTATCCTTCCCCAGGAGTGGTGTGGGAATGGAGATTTTTGCATTATCCTTCCCCCAGGAGTGTGGAGGGAATGGAGATTTTGCAGTATCCTTCCCCTGGTGTGGAGTGGGAATGGAGATTTTGCAGAATCCTTCCCCTGCCATGCCCACCAAGCCACAACCACCAAGCCATGGCCACAGAACCGGTAGTAAAAAAAATTGGATTTCACCACTGCCATTGTTCATATAATTTAGCCTTCAGGTTCCTCACCCTTTTTGTCACTATGCTCCACATTCTTTGTAACTCCTAAGTATCCCTCTTGTTCAGAGCCATTCAAAATAAAACACAGTATTCGAGATCTGATATGACCAGTGTAGCATACAACAGAATTAGCATTTCCCCTGATCTTGATAAAATATTTCTGCTGATGCAGACAAATATTGCATTAGTTCTTTAAGATGCAAAAGCAGATCCTTCCTTTGCACTCCACTGTCTGTTGATGTTCCCTAGTATAATATAAACTTTATTAATAGTCAAATAGTGTGGTTTTGATTCTTCAGGGCTGACCATTTCTGTCCAATGGAAGTTACAGAAGATGATACGATCAGTTTGGGGTGGTATTTTTTTTCCATTTTCACTCTGAAGCCTCCCTGGCTGTTCACACATCTCAGTCTTTCTCTAATGGAGGAAAAAATCCCTACTTTTCGCAGGACTGAATGGAAGTGAGGGACTGAGGAAGATTGCAGATTGCTGTAGAGAGGATTTACCATGAAAAAGAGAGTATTAATTCACATGAGAGCTGTGCAAAAGCTTCAAAGGGATGCTTCACTTCAACAGTGTCTTTGAAGCTAGCAGGCATTTCTCTAAACATCACTTTGAGTGGGAGAGTAGAGAATAGCCTCTTAACTTTTTATTAACTTTACAAGGGGACAGAGCTGTGTGTCTGCGTGGATGTGTGTGCAAGAATTTTTTTTTTTTATCTCTGTCTCTTTCAAGTTCAACTCTGCATGGCACTACAGGAAGCTCAGCTGGCTGCACAAAACATCCCTTTGAGAGAGGTCAAAAGCTCTTCTTTCCCTTTTCAAGCAAGCAACATAATAAAATGAACCCCAGTCAGCATCTATAGAATTTATGGAATTTCAGTTTAAACCATCAGGAAGAAATCAGGTTGTAGAAATTGGCTACCCTATAAATTACCCACTCTGAAAAACAACATGTATATGAGTATGTATGTGCTGTCACAAGCTTCAACGTCTTGGTTAGCTCTAATTTTTATGATTTTATATGGAATGGGAATGGGAATGGGAATGGGAATGGGAACGGGAACGGGAACGGGAATGGGAACAGAACAGAACAGAACAGAACAGAACAGAACAGAATAGAATAGAATAGAATAGAATAGAATAGAATAGAATAGAATAGCTTTATTTGGCCAAGGAATTTGTCTGCAGAATCTCCCAGTGTATTTATAGGCTTAATATATAATATAGTATAGTATAGTATAGTATAGTATAGTATAGTATAGTATAGTATAGTATAGTATAGTATAGTATAATATAGTATAATATAATATAATATAATATAATATAATATAATATAATATAATATAATATAATATAATATAATATAATATAATATAATATAATATAATATAATATAATATAATATAATATAACATAACAACAGAATTGGAAGGGACCTTGGAGGCCTTCTAGTCCAACCCCCCCTGCCCTTAAAGTTTTCTACTTTAAGAGTAGAAAATTAATCTAAGTACATTTCTTTTACATCACTACTTTTAAAAAGAGCAAGGAAAATTCCATAACTATCAGAACTTGATAGTTTCTCCTTAAGTGGGAACTTAAGGAGAAAAACACCTATTGAGCAAGGGAGTGGCACATATGAAGTCATCAGAGTCATTACTGACGTTCTGTTTTTATTAAGTATGGTATCAATATCTCCCTCTGTTACCAAAACAGTAAAATTATGTACACAGAGAGCATATGCACCAAAGACAAATGCTTTGTGTGTCCAATCACACTTGGCCAATAAAGAATTCTATTCTATTTTATTATCAATAACATTGTTCAGATTTGGACTCCACATTGGCAGAATCAGGCAACTACCTAGTGTCTTATGATGTGACTTGGATTGTCTTGCAGTCCTGGGCCTTCATCGAAGCAGACAAGGACTTCTCTCCATGCTTCCAATCTCCTTTAGGCCGAATCATTGCTTCTCTTCTCCAGGCAATCAGAGCATGTATAAAATATCTTTCTTTCTTTCTTTCTCTCTCTCTCTCTCTCTCTCTCTCTCTCTCTCTCTCTCTCTCTCTCTCTCTCTCTCTCTCTCTATCTTTCTATCAGCATTCCAGAAAAACCCAACTCCAATTAAAAACTCTGAGACAAGCATTTTCTCAAAGTTCCATTTATTAGAATACTGGGACATCTGGGAAAACCCGAATCTGAGAGTTCCGGGTTTTCGCTCAGTAAATCAAAACCCCCAAATCCATCCCCTGCACCCATCAGTCCATCACATGGTCCAATCACCATCTGTCCCATCTTGAGATATCACTCCAACCACTCCTTCTCCAGATGCAGGACTGTCCTTACCTTAACGGAAAAGAAGAATGCTATTTTATCTAACTACATTCCCTCTACTAAATCCCCCCTCCTACTTTCCCACACACAAGAACGTGGCAGCGTGGAAGCTTCCAGTGCTAATATGGCTTCCAAAGCTGAATCTATCTATCTCTCTATCTATCTATCTATCTATCTGGCTGCTCATCTTACAACAGGTGAGCAGTGATCTCTGAGAGAAGAAGTGATGTTTTCCTTTTTGAGAAGAATGGTGGTGTATTCTTATTAAAGAATCTGCACTGAATGCCAGTTTGTTTTTAGGTACAATTTGATGTGTTGGTTATTAAATAGAAATATAAAATCCTAAACAACCTAATTTCAGGCCAGTGATGAGACAATCTCTATTCCATTCAGTATATCTGTGAACATTGGATTGATTTTGGCTTCCACCTCCTCAAAAGAGGTGATGGACTGTGAAACCTTTTCCTCTCCTATCATTGCTTAGTTTCTCTGAAATATTTTATTTCCTGAACTCTGTTTAGCTCTCACACTTTATCTTTTCACAGAACAACAACAACAGCAACAACAACACCTGTCATTTTAAGGGAACATTTTGAAATGAAAAGTTGTAGTACAGACCATGTTTAACCTCAGATATGTTCTTGTTTTACGCTTGATTTTATATATATAATTATTGTTTATATGTTTATTATAATTATTGTTAATTAGTCTTTATTTCAATGCTGGCTAAATGGAGCAACAGTAAGTGGGTAGACGGATGCACTGTGCTTGTAAGTAGATTAATATATTATGATTCAGTAGCTATTTCTACACTTACCACAATAGTAGTTAACTATAAGACTTTCTGTGAAGTTTTCTAAGAATTTGACAGAGATGTAACTATTATGTAGAGATACCTATTAAGCATATTTCAATGCATGAAACAAGCTTTCAAGACATACTATGAAATAATGACTGGCAAAGGGTCATCCAGTAACAGCAACAACTGAATGAGGATCAAAAAAAAAATCACACACACACACACACACACACACACACACACACACACACACATTTCCAATAATACAACCATTGCACCATCTTTCCTCTTAAGCCACATATTTCTCTGTTGCAAATGAATGGACAAAATGAGTTTACTTTGTTTTAGTGTTAGATTTCCAGTGTAATAAAACTACCAAAATCTTTAGAAGGACAACATAAAACTTGGAGTTATTTATGAGAATATAAATTGGCTAACTAGAGCCCAATTGTTTGTAATCAGAGCCATTTTTCTCAAAAAAATACCCAGCTTACCGGCAAGATTATATTCCTTTTTGTGAGTGTACACTGCAAAGACTGAATGGTGTGTTGGTTTTCAAATAAAGATCTTCCAAATACAAGATTGGAATGGTAACTTCTAAAGGCTTTAGATCTATTAAATTAGGTTCAGGGTTATTTAGATCCAGCTGCTCTGTGAATTCTGAATCTTCAGATTCAACCTCATTCTTCAATATAGATACAGAATAAAGAGTTGGAAGGGACCTTGGGGGTCTTCTAGTCCAATCCCCTGCTTAGGCAGGAAACCTTACATCACTTCAGACAAATGATTATCCAATCTCTTCTTAAAAACTTCCAGTGTTGGAGCATTTACAATTTCTGGAGACAAGTTGTTCCACTGATTAATTTTTCTCACCATCAGGAAATTTCTCCTTAGTTCTAAATTGCTTCTCTCCTTGATTAGTTTCTACCCATTGCTTCTTGTCCTACCCTCAGGTGCTTTGGAGAATAGCTTGACTCTGTCTTCTTTGTGGCAGCCCCTGAGATATCGGAACATTGCTATCATGTCACCCCTAGTCCTTCTTTTCATCAAACTAGACATACCCAGTTCCTGCAGCTGTTCTTCATATGTTTTAGCCTCCAGTCCCCTAATCATCTGTGTTGCTCTTCTCTGCACTCTTTTTAGATTTTCCTGTGTCAGCTTTTTAAGGTACAGGTAGTCCACTCATTTAATACTTTTTATAGTTACGACAATGCTGAAAAAAAAATGGCTTACCAATGTTGCAACGGTGCTTTTTCAAGAGGCAACTGGACTTTCTGGGTTTTTTTGGAGACATTTTACTTCTCATCCAAGAAGCTTCTTCAGCTCTTGAAAAAGCACCTTTGGGACAACCATGACCTGGATGATTGAGAATGTCCATAGACATTTGACTTACTACTTGTCCTTGCACTTATGACCAGTGCAATAACTCCATAGTCATGTAATAAAGAATTGGGTGTTTGGTAACTAGCATGCATTTACAACAGTTGCAGCATCCATGTGATCACCATTTACCATTTATGAGCATCTTAAACAAAAAACATCAATGAGCAAAGCTAAACCCAATTAACAACCATGACAAAAATGCTATAAAATTGAGCATGACTCATTTAGTGGACTGCATTGCTTAGCAATGGAAATTCTAGGCATTTGGGAAACAGACACCGCCATTTTAGGATTGGTCCTTTACGATTTTAGGTTGGTCCTTTACTGTTGTAAAAGTTGTTTCAAAGCCAAAGTGCCAGCGCTGTCAGAAGATGTCTCCATGGTCATGTGGCCGGCATAACTAAAGGCCAAAGGCACATGGACTCAACACCAAAGGCGCACGGAACACTGTTACCTTCCCACCAAAGGTGGTCCCTATTTTTCTACTTGCATTTTTTACGTGCTTTCGAACTGCTAGGTTGTCAGAAGCTGGGACAAGTAACAGGAGCTCACCCCGTTACAAGGCTGTTGTAAGGCAGTATAATAATATCTTGAAGACTTTGTCCTACCCCATTTTAGGTCAAAGACAAGCAAGATGGAATTTTTTTAAGCCTCTTTCTCAAGCTCCCATTTTTTTCAGGACTGCACTGCTGTTTTTCCTACTTTAATAGCCCATCCATTCCTTCACTGAAATTATTTCTACATCCGTTTACCCCTGGAGAAGATATAATGCTAAACCCCAGTTCCAGAACAGTGTTAGGTTAAAAAAGGATTTTCTAGTAGTGTAAGATTCTCAGCTATGCTGATGTTCACCTTAGAAGTTACTACAGAACTATATAGTCAGCATATCTTGCAGAGGAAAATACAGAAAGGAATGCCTGGGAGAGTTTAGTAATGCAATTGGACATAGCAATTGGCTTCTGGAAGCATCTCTGCTCCCCTGTTCAACTGAAAACGCAAAGTATGATTTGCAAATCAGACTGAATTATCTGTCTAATCAATCGAATGTGAAAAACAAAGTATATTTACAAAAAAAATTTCCTCAGTAAGTCCCTGGTTATTTAGACTGAGAGACTCTGTCGAGTCCAACCTATTGCCTACTAATGAGGCCCATTTTTTTCTTCTCTCTCATCAATCTGTTAGCTTTTCAGCTCTCTTGGCTATCATTCAATTGATTTTTCCAACACGAGGACATTTTTGAGGGGTTTTTGTTCAAGCTCATCTCTGTCAAATTTAAAGTCCTTGTTCCGTGAACGTTGGTGTTTTCTACCTAAGTCTATCCCACGTGCATTTTGAAGACTGGGGTAACAGCTGCCTCCCTTGGCAACTAGCAGAATACAGCAATAAGAAAATCAGCAGAGTTCCAATGCCGATGATCCACCTGTACCAAATTCTCGGCATCAATCATGCGTTGGCTAAAAGATCGTTTTGAAACCATGCAAAAACCACTCTTTTGTGGTCAACAACGACATTTCTTATTTTAACAGGGATGCAACTTAAGCTGTGATTCTCCATCTGTTTAAAATCAATAGCTTTAGTTCACTTTGTAGACATGGCTTTAACTTCCATCTTTCCAGCTGTACTCTGCCACGTATTTATGGACATCTGGGTCACCTTGAAAATTAACCAACAGCGCCCTTTTCTTGCGAGAAAAAAAAAAAGACAGGAATTTCTTCACACTCTGCATCATTGATTTCTGTTATGCATTACAAAAGAAGATGCTGATTAGGAAGGTACAGATTAATGTACATGTAATCAGTTTAACTACCTAGTTTGCAAACCAAGACATTTTTTTTTAAAAAAAGTCATAACTTGGACTTTTAGTGACAGTGGTGCAATCCCCTATTCATTAATTATTCTTAGAATCATCATGATTCCAATTCCAATCCATATAACATAAGCCATTGGGAATGCATTTACAATTCAAAATAAATGATTTAGAGCTGTTCATCAGAAGTCTTCATACACAAGGTTTCCTTCCTTCCTTCCTTCCTTCCTTCCTTCCTTCCTTCCTTCCTTCCTTCCTTCCTTCCTTCCTTCCTTCCTTCCCTCCCTCCCTTCCCTTCCCTTCCTTTCCCTTCCCTCCCTTCCCTTTCTCTCTCTCTCTCTCTCTCTCTCTCTTTCTTTCTTCTCTCTCTCTCTCTCTTTCTTTCTTCTCTCTCTCTCTTTCTTTCTTTCTTCTCTCTCTCACTTTCTTCTCTTTCTTTCTTTCTTTCTTTCTTTTTCTTTCTTCTCTCTCTCTCTCTTTTTTCTTTTTTCTTTCTTCCCTCTCTCTCTTTCTTTCTTTCTTTCTTCTCTCTCTCATTTTCTTTCTTTCTTTCTTTTTCTTTCTTCTCTCTCTCTCTCTCTCTCTCTCTCTCTCTCTCTCTTTCTTTCTTTCAGCTGTTTTCTGTTTGTTTCTCTCCTGGCCCACTAAAATATTTTCAGAAATTACCCTGCATTCTTGCATTCACTAGCCCCAAAGGTAACAATTCTGTTTGGACTGAGGACTCTCTACATAAATCTGAGACTACCTACCACTAACCTGAACACTGACATCCTTTTTATAGTTCTGGCTTCTTGGAGGCTTTAATAACCTCCTTTCCATGGCACTTGGAATGGCTGAGTCTGTTTAAGACTAGCGAACAAATCCTAAGTAGGCAATCAAGGCTTTCCGCCACCATCAGTACGATGGCAGAAATGAGTTAAATCGGGATATTGCATTTGAAAGTCAAAGAAGTTTCTTTCATTAAACTTCATGGTTCTGATGAAGCAAGAAAGATGCCCAACAATCTGGAACTGTCCCCAAATATCTAGACATCAGTGGCCCACAAAATGTGGACTAACAGGACAGCAGGAAAATCTTATTGGTCAACCACTGCTGGTTTTCTGCAGTTCCTCATTCTTTTATTCGTCTAAAAATCATGACTGGAAAAGCCTTGGATGCAAGGTTGTGAATTTACAAAACACGAATAAACATTCCCCTTAAATTCCCCTGAAGCCAGCTAACCTTCATTTGTGGAATAATTGAAAACATTCTCTTAATTTTATTAACTTTTTAAAGTTTATCAACATGTCCAACCCAGCAGAGATATAGTACCTAATACATGATAAATAATTTATACATAGAATATATTTTGGATGAATTTCATCATAGGACAAGACTGAAAGTCAGTTTAAATAAGCATAGTCAGAGGTGGGTTTCAGCAGGATCTGACCAGTTCTGGAGAACTGGTAGTGGAAATTTTGAGTAGTTCGGAGAACCGGTAGTAAAAATTCTGACTCGCTCTGCCCCCATCTATTCTCTGCCTCCCAAATCCCAGCTGATTGGGAGGAAATGGGGATTTTGCAGTAACCTTTCCCTGGAATGCGGTGGGAATGGAAATTTTACAGTATCTTTCCCCTGCCATGCCCACCAAGCCATGCCCACCAAGCCATGCCCACCAAGCCACACCACGCCCACCAAGCCACGTCCACCTGAGCATAGTGGCTCATTATATGGAGTGGTGCGGTGGTGCCCTAGAGGTGGAGCCCTTGCCTCACAATCAGGAGGCTGTGAATTCGATCCTAGGTAGAGGCAGATATTTCTCTCTCCTGTCCCAATGAGAATATATCTGCTGAACAAATCTCTGCATTGGCATCAGAAAGGGCATCCGGGCAGTAAACACTGCTAGCTCCATTTAGTTGCCCAGATTCCCCCTCACAAGGGATTATGGGGTTGTTAAACAATGATGATGATAGTGGCTCATTATATGTGTAAATGAATAAGGCAAATTACATTTGTATACGAATCAGGCACACAAGTGTTTTACTATGTCAGATTATGATTTAGCCTAGCCTAGTCTCAAGCAATCTACCTGGAAGCAGCATCTAAGGGAGATGTTTCTCATCAGGTATTTCCTGATTCTTTAAAAGGTAAGATGAAATATTTTACCTGGCAATTTTAGACCAGATCAGTCCTTGAAGATTGGAATATTCTTTGGATTATTTATCTGAAAAAGAACTGGAAAGCTTCGTCAGGGCATCCTATCCTGTGCATCAAAGGATTCTCCTCTCTGGCTGTACCAACTGCCTTCCTTGAGCCTTGTAAAAACATGGGGGTATTATTTAACTCAGTGCAAGACTGTTTTAATTCAAATTGAATATTAGACCTTCCACATTCACAGAACAAACTTTACCACTCCCACTTTCATATTGATAGGAGAGGCTCTACCACGTTACCTAGCTTGGTAATGAAACTTCTGCAAGAAAACAATCCTGTTCAATGGGCACCAAGGACCCCTCCACATTTCAACTTTGCACTACAAATATTCTCCTTTCTTGTCTTCCACCCAGCTATAATATTTGCAAAGGGATTCCAGGGAACAACAGTTATCTCAGGATAATCTGTAACCATGCTTGTCTGCAATCTATATATCGTGCAGTGAGATATTCCAATAAACCCACGGAAAAGTAATCATCTACCTAACAGGCTCAAAACAGACATTTAGTGCTTTATTGAAATTCTTCACAGTGCATATGATGTGCAATTGTATGGATAGGGTGAATTACCTGGGAAATTAAAGAAATGGTGACAGACAGACAGACAGACAGACAAAGATAGATGGATAGATAGGATACATAAGATAGATAGATAGATAGATAGATAGATAGATAGATAGATAGATAGATAGATAGATAGATAGATAGATAGATAGATAGATAGAGATAGAGATAGACAGACAGATGATAGAAAATATAGATTTATTTATTAGATAAGTAGACATATATTTCTTAATTTTAACCATTGCAAAGACTGTCTGTCTGCATTATGTGACCAATACTCAGACAAGGATAGACTTTAGGTGTATTTTATACAACATGCTTAACCAATTTATTCAATCCTCTGTGGCTCAGACTGGTAAGACAGTCTGTTATTAACACAGCTGCTTGCAATTACTGCAGATTCTAGTCCCACCAGGCCCAAGGTTGACTCAGCCTTCCATCCTTTATAAGGTAGGTAAAATGAGGACCCAGATTGTTGGGGGCAATAAATTGACTTTGTATATAAATATACAAATAGGATGAAGACTATTGCTAACATAGTGTAAGCCGTCCTGAGTCTTCAGAGAAGGGCGGGATATAAATGCAAATAAAAAATATATATCCAATTTTCTGAGATCACACAACAGCGTGTATCTTAAACTAACCATAACACTGGGCTAAAATAACAGGCTAGATTATAATCTGATTGCATTACTCACTGAATCACAAATTGGACAATCAGGCACATGGACTAAGAAAAAAAATATATGGGCATTTCCAGTTTAAGAATGTGCGACCTAAAATTTAATGAGCTGTAATGATTAAAAGGGGCGATCCATAGCTTTGCAATACAAACTCCCAATGCACATCAGATTCAGGTACAGATATTCATAAAATAACCAGCAAAGAAATTTACTGATAAATAATGTTGTTAGTTGTGAAGTCATGTCCAACCCATCATGACCCCATGGAAAACGTTCCTCCAGGCCTTCCTATCCTCTACCATCCTCTGGAGTCCATTTAAACTCACGCCTACTGCTTCAGTGACTCCATCCAGCCACCTCATTCTCTGTCTTCCCCTTCTTCTTTTGCCCTCCATCGTTCCCAGCATTAGGCTCTTCTCCAGGGAGTCCTTCCTTCTCATTAGGTGGCCAAAGTATTTGAGTTTCCTCTTCAGGATCTGGCCTTCTAAAGAGCAGTCAGGGTTGATCTCCTCTAGGACTGACCAGTTTGATCGTCTTGCAGTCCAAGGGACTCACAGGAGTCTTCTCCAGCACCAGAGTTGAAAGGCCTCAATTCTTTGCCGTTCAGCTTTTCTTATGGTCCAACTTTCACAGCCATACATTGCAATTGGGAAAACCATAGCCTTGACTATATGCACTTTTGATAAATAATACAATCAATGTATTTCCCCACCCCCTAAAGTTTGAATCTTACTAACAGCAGGTTCTTTTTGGCATGAATATTAATGAACTCGGTCAGAAAAAATAATAATAGAAATATTAATACTTTTTAATACACACCTCTTGAATCAACTTTGTATTTACTTTTCTGTAATACGTATTTTATACTGTAAGAATTATAGTTCTGCATTCTGACAAATTCACTGCATGTATTGCGCCTATGTGAAATAGCTATCGCCTTGATAAGGCATTTAAACTCATGGGGGTGATCTTTCTCAACTATAACTGGGGAAAGTGAAATTGAAATTTATTTTTCTAGGCAGATAAAATGCTTGACAATATCAAAACAATAAATCACAGATGAGAGGAAACACCAGCACAATCTAGGGATACATACACACTTGTATAATTTAAGAGCTATTCCTAAGGAAAGGAAAGGAAAAGAAACTTAGCCTGAGATCAGATAAAAGTCTAGTGGCCAAATCATGAACGTGGGTCTGCCTATTATCCCACAGCAGAGTCTACGCATTGCGATACAACATTTGGGACATGGAGTGTAACAAAGTCATGTGATCTGACAGCAATAGAGAAATATGAAATTGTTCTGATCATCCTGAAAAACTCATTAGGGTGGACACTTAATTTATATATTGCTACATTTTCTTACACCTGTATTACTTTACAGGTAACTCAAGGCGGGGAACATACCTATTATTACTTCCTTCTCCTATTTTCCCCACAACAGCAAACCTGTGAGATGGGTTGGGCTGAGAGGGTATGATTGGTCCAAAATCACCTAGCCAAGTTTCATCTGTGAGGCAGAATTAGAACTCACCATCTCCTGTACCAAAGGTGATTTTTTTCAAGAGGCAACTGGGCTTTCTGGTTTTTCTTTGAAGACATTTTTCTTCTTAGCTAAGAAGCTTCTTTAGCTCTCATGGATGAGAAGTTAAATGTCTTCAAAGAAAAACCAGAAAGTCCAGCTGCCTCTTGTAAAAGTACCTTTGGGACAGCCATAGACACTATCTCCTGTTTTCTAGTCCAGCATCTTTACCACCAGACCAAACTGGCTCACAATCACAAGGAAAGACATGAATAAAGATAGCACAATTGAGATATTTGAATTATAAAAGTCATCCACATATCAAATAGGAATTAACATAATCAATAGTGCTACAAAGGACTGGAATAATGTAGAAGTACATTGGAGCTATATTAAAGCTCTTCATGAATCAAATAATCTTGTGATGTAAGTTGTTGTTGTTGTTGTTATTATTATTATTATTTTATCACTGCTTCCAATGCTTACATTTTGATTCTGATTTAAGCCTTGAGCATTGGTTCTAGCCTCTTGCTTTATTTGTAGGTTCCATTCAACTGGAATGACAGTGTCAAAATTATTTTAAATGCCAGAATTAAGAATATGCTCCCCTTTAATTGTTCAGAAGGCACAGAAAGAAAGTTTCTTAGAGGTCAGGACTGGAAAACAATTACATATTTCATCCCGTTGGATAGAAAAATATAACCAGATGATATATAGTTCAGTGGAGATTAAATGATTAATGAATCATATAATTGCCTGTTATTATACCCTTTGGCCACACACACTCATTTTTAGAAAGTATAATAGCAAATGCCATGACATTAAGAGATGATGGACAAATCAAAGCAAACTCATAAGTGAGGTCATCTCGTACCACCTTTTTCCTGGTGGCTGGCAGCAAATCCATCATATTCCAGAATGGTTAAGGTGTTAACAAGTTCCTAATTAGCAATTATTCTTCCATATTAATAATATATATTGCTGCTCAGTCTAGCAACCAAAAGAATTACTCTGAATGACAGGGTGAGAAAATCTGTTCCAGTCTATGACTCTGACAACTAATTAGACACATTTCCCCCTGAAATTTATAAATATTATTATTCTATTTCTTCTTTGCCTTTTTTAAAAAGTCCAACATTACAAAAGCTACAACTGAAAAATCAGTTGCTCTTCTGTAGGCTGTTATGAGTATTTGTATTTGTAATTAAATAAGTAATGATTTATTTAATAGAATAGAATCTTTTCTATTCTTCCTTTTTTTTTGGTTACCTCTTAAATTTAAGCATGCTGTCAAGAATTGTCATTGTTTACTGATCTTTGGTCAGTTGTTGTTGTTTTTTTTTTAGATTTTGGAGTTTGTTTTTTGTTGAAAAATGTGAAAGTATTGTTTCAAATGAATAAGATAAACAACAATGATTAACAACTCTGACATTGTTTATTTGAAATTATTGCTAATGTGACAATCACTAAGGTGGTCTTGATAATACCCTATTAACTAAAGACAAATACTTACATTTGTAGTTTTTGCTTTACAATTACTATCCTTATAAAGAAAGCACTTTAATTTAGCAGGAGTTAAATAGATGAATTTGAAAAAAAAATGAATGCTTATGGTTCAATGGATTGTGGTTTGAAGAGGATAATTAATAAAGAGCATATAAAACATTTGCTAGGCTAATTCTTGAATGCAGCTCGCCTGTCTGGAACCCACACCACATTTCTGACATCAATACAATTGAACGTGTCCAGAAATATTTTACAAGAAGAGTTCTCCACTCCTCTGAATGCAACAAAATACCTTATGCCACCAGACTTGAAATCTTGAATTTAGAAGATTTAGAACTCCGCCACCTTCGACAAGACCTGTGTTTAACTCATAGAATCATCTATAGCAATGTCCTTCCTGTTGAAGACTACTTCAGCTTCAATCACAACAATACAAGAGCAAACAATAGATTTAAACTCAATGTTAACCGTTTCAATCTTGATTGCAGAAAATATGACTTCTGTAACAGAGTTATCAGTGCTTGGAACACATTACCTGACTCTCTGGTCTCTTCTCATAATCCTAAAAGCTTTAACCAAAAACTGTCTACTATTGACCTCACCCCATTCCTAAGAGCACTATAAGGGGCGTGCATAAGAGCACAAACGTGCCTACCATTCCTGTCCTATTGTTTTTTTTCTTATATATATGTGCTTATACTTCCTTATATTTCCTCATATATATGTTTATATACTATATAATCATTTTGTGTGATGCTTGTATATATTGTTGTGACAAAAATAAATAAAATAAATAAATAAATAAATAGATCCATGAGAATTAATACAATTCTTCGCAACACAAGGAAGCGAATCATATTCTGGTGGTGCCATGGTGATACAAATACATCTTGCTATAAATATCAATTGCATTGATATTATGGGATACCATAGAATGCAGCTCGTAATTTTGTAAAGCTATGTGACTGAAAACAAGCAATTATAAACATAGATGGGGTTATCATCACAATGAAGCAGTAATTAATTTAATTCATTGTAATGTAATGCTAGAAGTTCCAAGCATAGAACTTTGAAATTTTTGTTCTCAAGCTATGAATTATAGTTCACCCACACCCAAGAATAAAATAGCTAAAAAAGAAAAAAAATGAAGAAATAATGATTTTGTGTAATACATTTTTTGAAATCCATATTAAACACGATGAAAAAACTGTTCTAAAGAGATAGGAACCGGTTATTTATTTATTTATTTATTTATTTATTTATTATTTATTTATCATGCTGGCAATCCTTATGATTTATATTGATATATTGACCATCAATTGTGTTGTAAATGTTGTACCTTGATGAACGTATCTTTTCTTTTATGTACACTGAGAGCATATGCACCAAGACAAATTCCTTGTGTGTCCAATCACACTTGGCCAATAAAAAATTCTATTCTATTCTATTCTATATTTATATCCTGTCCTTCTCCCGAAGGACTCAGGGCAGTTAACAGCCAATTTAAAAAACATGTTATTATACAAGTTAAAAAAGAGGATAAAATTAATATAACTTATGGCCAAATTTTCCTAAAAACTAAACAATAACAATCTAAAACCCCATTAAAACAGCATTTTTAGGCTAGCCCTGCTCGATGGAATAAAAGAGTCTTCGGCTCGCGGCGGAAGGTCCGGAGGTCGGGGAGTTGGTTACCCTGCTTTATTCAATCAGCCATCATGCTGAGTTCATATATAATGCTAAATAGGGTTTCTAAGCTATCACTTTGGGATGGAGACCTTTCCCTAAGATCAAATAAACAAACATTCATTATACTCAATACGACATGCCAACTACACCCCCAATTATAATGCTAGAGAATTCTTGCCCGTTCTCTAATCCTTCCTAAGATTTATTTATTTTATTTTATTGTATTTATTTTATTTGTCAATCATATATAAGATAACAGGTAAAAGTATAAACATAATTTGGATACATGAAAAGAGTAAGTAAAAAAAGGAATATTAGGACTGGGACAGTAGGCACACGGGTGCTCTTATGCACACCCCTGAGGTCAACAGTAGACAGTTTAAGCTTAAAGCTTTGGGGGTTTGGGAAAGAAACAACAGAATCAGGTAGTGCATTCCAGGCATTGACCACTCTGTTGCTGAAGTCATATTTTCTGCAATCAAGTTTGGAGCAGTTTATTATTTTTATTTATTTATTTGTCACAACATTATATATAAGCATAAGCATGAAATAACTATATGATATATAAGCATATATATAAGCATAAGTATGTAATAACTATTTGAAATTGTATACAATCAAAGGGAACATTAGGACAGGAACGGTAGGCACGTTGGTGCTCTTATGCACGCCCCTTACAGACCTCTTAGGAATGGGGTGAGGTCAATAGTTTTTGGTTAAAGCTTTGGGGATTTGGGGGAGAGACCACAGAGTCTGGTAGTGCATTCCAGGCATTAACAACTCTGTTTCTGAAGTCATATTTTCTGCAATCAAGATTGGAGCGGTTCACATTAAGCTTAAATCTATTGTGTGCTCTTGTATTGTTGTCATTGAAGCTGAAGTAGTCTTCAACAGGAAGGACGTTGTAACAGATGATTCTATGAGTTAAGCTCAGGTCATGTTGAAGGCGGCCGAGTTCTAAATTTTCTAAACCCAGGATTTCAAGTCTGGTGGCATAAGGTATTTTGTTGTGATCAGAGGAGTGGAGAACTCTTCTTGTAAAATATTTCTGGACACGCTCAATTGTATTAATGTCTGAAATGAGGTATGGGTTCCAGACAGGCGAGCTGTATTCAAGAATTGGTCTAGCAAATGTTTCATATGCTCTGGTTAGTGGTGTAGTGTTTCTGGAGAAGAAGCTACACAAGATTAAGTTTACAACTCTTAAAGCCTTTTTTGTGATGTAGTTGCAGTGGGTTTTGGCATTTAGATCATTTGATATGAAAACTCCAAGGTCTTTAACGGGGTGGGGGTCATCTATAAGGTAGTGTCCATCGAGCTTGTATTTAGTGTTGAAATTCTTTTTTCCAATGTGTAAGACAGAGCATTTGTTGGTTGAGATTTGGAGTTGCCAAGTTTTTGATCATTCCGACACAAAGTCAAGGTCTTTTTGAAGGGTAGCTGTATTGTTGGTAGTGTTAAATAGTTTAACATTGTCAGCGAAGAGAACACAATTGCTTATAATACGGTCACAGAGATCATTAATGTATAATATGAAGAGTATTGGTCCAAGAACGCTGCCTTGGGGAACGCCGCTATTGACAGAAACAGGATTTGATAGGGCACTGCCTATTTTGACCACTTGTTGTCTGTTTGACAGGAATGCTGTTATCCAATTGTGGAGGGGTCCGGAGATGCCGTAGGATTTTAGTTTTTACCTTGAGTTTGTATCTATTATTTGCTCGTGCATTGTTGTGGTTGAAGCTGAAGTAGTCATTGACAGGTGGGACATGGTGGTAGATAATTTTATGTACTATACTTAGGTCAGACTGAAGTCGGCGTAGTTCTATGTTATCTAAGCCCAAAATTTGGAGTCTGGTGGCATAAGGTATTTTATTGTGAGCGGAGGAGTAGAGGACTCTTCTTGTGAAAAGGAACCAGAAAAACAACAACTACTTTTTCTTTTCCCTTGTGGCCATGAAGTCTTTTTTTTTTTTAAGTGGGGGGAAAGAAAGGAGGTTTTGAATCAAGAAAGAAAAGTCAGGAAAGAAATGGATTCCATTTGATAAATGTCTCCTTTGGTTTCCTTTTGTTCTTCTGTTTTCAGGATGATGGTACTTAGGAAATTCTGTGCAATTGGAGAATTGATTGAGACTTTTAGTTGAGCTCAGAGGAACAATTGAGAAGGGGTGGTCAATATTTTAGCTTTAATGGGAAATTCTGTATTCTAAAGGTTATTCTGTTTCCCATTTAATGAGTTTTTTAGCCAAAATTAATGCCCTCTGACACTTTGAGATAGAATATTTTGGCTCACGTTCATCTTGTATAGCATTTGAACAGCTGAAACAAAGTCTTTTTCCATTTAATCACTCCAATTAATTTTAATTGTAAATATCCATTTTCACTGGATTGGATTCACTTATTGGAAAGTCTTAATATCTTTTGAGTTTTTCACAGGGAAACAATGAATCTTACTTTCAGTTCCTGAGAATTCCTACAGAAAATCCCATAATTGCTGATTTAAGTTACATTAAACTTGAATAAACTGTTAATGAGTAAAAAATAAACCTAACTGACTGACTCATTAATCTTATTCCAGATAAGTAAACCTGAGTCTCAGAATTTATACTGTGTTCCATCTTTGTTAGAAATCAGAGAGAAACTTGATGAACATAAATGGAATTTAAGACTCTGCTAAAACATTGTTAAGAGGACATTTTTCTTAGTACTTGGCTACATAAAAGTTGATTATTACATCTACTTCACTAAAGCCACGTAGAGCAGATATTAAAATAAAACCTGATGCAGTTGAATACTAATGATAAGGTCACATTTGTGTGCACTTGAATTAATTTTTCCTATATTTGGTAAAGAACATTTGGAAAATGACCTATAATTATGTTGGATTTAAGGTCAAGTAGAATATTCAGAAGGTATAAACCCATGCAAAATTTTTTCTAGATACATACAACACACACACACACTTATTTAGCATATGACATATCATACATGGATTAGCAATATGATTCACCTACATTAGTAAAACACAATAAAATATAAATATTAAAAATATCTATGTTCAAATGCCAATGTCTAGGCCATCTAACCATGGAAGCACGACGTCATTTATATATCTTAACTTGTTGTGACGCAGGCCCAAGTAGGTAGTAGGAAACTCAGTCAGTGAAAAAACAAAAAAAACTTTATTCGAACAGCTGAGAATTACTTCATTCTCAGCACAGTTCAACTAAATTAAATCAAATTCCTCCCAACAAAAAATTCCTCAGTCCTATCGCCAATTAGGTCCATTGCCAAACTGCCAAAGGCCTTTCTTGGCAAATGTTCAGAAGTCACCGATACAAAAATAAGTGCAAGAAGACGAAGCTACCAACATTGTTTTCTGGCAAAGCCCAAACGCTGTTGCTGGTCTTTTAAGCCTTATGGGAGGGGCCAATCATCTCTTGGCCCTACTCCTGAGTTGTCCTCTTTGCTTGAGCTGCTCTTGCCTTCTGGCAGCTCTTCTCATGCGTGTATTAGGAACAGGCTCCTCCTGTTCCTCTGCCTTACTACTGTCTTTGGAGGCTCTGGAGTCTGCACCTCACTTTCTGATGGCCCTGGCCCCACCTCAGCCTTATTGCTGTCCGACTCCGTTGCCAGCTCCACAGGCTGCTGGCGGACCACAACATAACCCTGCTAAGAATCATTTTTGAAAGCCTTAATTGTACAAACTGTGTTATTTTACCTCCTTCTTTAAAAAAAATCTACCATCACATACTGGACTAGTATATACCTGCAGCTTACAGCTGGTCACAATGTGGTCTATAGCTTGATATGGAACCTTGCAATGAGGAGAGGATTCTATGCCCCAATTATACAGAGAGCCCCTGAAGACACCATTTGAGGTGCAGGTCCTGTTCAGGATTGACCACTGCTGACATGGTAATGCAAAGCCTGGCAACTTTTTTGTGGAGTGATTTACGGGGCATACTGCTACTGCCGGCAGCTAGATTATGCTATAGACTTTCCTGACTCTCAAAATACATGGCAGTGAAAATGAAAACATATATATACCATGTTTCCCCAAAAATAAGACTCTTTCTTATATATTTTTTAACCCCAAAATAAGCAGTTGGCCTTAGTTTCGGGGAGGTCTTATTATTTTGGGGTGTGTGGAGCAAGATAGGGATCCTCTTGCCATCTTACCCAATTTCTAGCTCTGTCTCCTTAATCCTAACCAGAGGAAATGACGGGGACCGGGTGCGCATGAGGTTAAATACTTATTTTCAGAGAAACATGGCATATAGATATAGATATAGATAGATAGATAGATAGATAGATAGATAGATAGATAGATAGATAGATGGATGGATGGATGGATGGATGGATGGATGGATGGATGGATGGATAGATAGATAGATAGATAGATAGATAGATAGATAGATAGATAGATAGATAGATAGATATAGAAAGAGACAGAGATAGATAAAGATAAATAGAGATAAACAGATAGATAGATGATAGATAGATAGATAGATAGATAGATAGATAGATAGATAGATAGATAGATAGATAGATAGATAGATAGATGTAGATGTTGATAGATAGAGATAGAGATAGAGATAGAGATAGAGATAGATATTGGTATAGAGATAGAGATAGAGATAGATAGATAGATAGACAGACAGACAGACAGACAGACAGACAGACAGACAGACACACACACACACACACACACACAAACAAACATACATACACAGGCACAGAAGAAACACAGACCAGAAGAAGACCAGTACAAAATCAAGTCATTTCAGAAGACATAGCAACCCTCAAAACTATCCTGTTTCCCCCCAAATGAGACATCCCCTGATAATAAGCTCAATTAGGCTTTTGAGAGCATGGCAATAAGGCCAAGCACTTATTTCAGGGTTCAAAAAAATATATAACAAGATCTTATTTTCAGGAAAATGGGTAGCACCGATAATGTTGCTTAGTTTGGGTAATGAAATGTCTGTAAGAATCACCTATTCATTAAGCCTAATTTATTCCCCCTCCATACCTTATTTTCCTTGGAGTCAGGACAATTGTTTTCAACTGGTAATAGAATAGAATAGAATTTTTATTGGCCAAGTGTGATTGGACACACAAGGAATTTGTCTTGGTGCATATGCTCTCAGTGTACATAAAAGAAAAGATACATTCATCAAGGTACAACATTTACAACACAATTGATGATCAATATATCAATATAAATCATAAGGATTGCCAGCAACAAGTTATAGTCATACAGTCATAAGTGGAAAGAGATTGGTGATGGGAACTATGAAACGATTAATAGTAGTGCAGATTCAGTAAATAGTCTGACAGTGTTGAGGGAATTATTTGTTTAGCAGAGTGATGGCCTTCGGGAAAAAACTGTTCTTGTGTCTAGTTGTTCTGGTGTGCAGTGCTCTATAGCGTCGTTTTGAGGGTAGGAGTTGAAACAGTTTATGTCCAGGATGCAAGGGATCTGCAAATATTTTCACGGCCCTCTTCTTGATTCGTGCAGTATACAGGTCCTCAATGGAAGGCAGGTTGGTAGCAATTATTTTTTCTGCAGTTCTAATTATCCTCTGAAGTCTGTGTTTTTCTTGTTTGGTTGCAGAACCGAACCAGACAGTTATAGAGGTGCAAATGACAGACTCAATAATTCCTCTGTAGAATTGGATCAGATAGAATTAAACCATAGAATCTCCTGCTCACATTTGCAAAAATACAGGTGAACGTGATACCTGGGGGAAAAAATAGCTATTTGGTATGATTGTTTTTGAAGGCATTTAGAGAATTTTTTTAAAAAAGAAGAGCACACTGAGAATTTGGAATGTTGCTTCTCAGCATAAAAATGGCATTTTCAAACCCAACCCCTCCCCCCAAAATACGTTAATATTGCATTTCAAATAGACAAGATCTAAAGATGGATTGTCATCTTTAGTTAGTTCAGCAGTTCAAGTTCTTCTGCCAAATCCCCTTAGCATTGGTTTATCTAATCCCCTTGATCACTGGCTTCTTGTAGTTGACTCATGTGTCTCAATCATCATAAATCAATCCCTGTAAGCAAAACTTTTAGTCATTCTAACAGAAGATTTAATATCAGATTCCACCCCCATCCCAATTCAAATTCTTCTAAAAACTTTGCTTGAGGAGTCATAAATTATTTGAAGGCAAAACTTCAACCCATAGATTGGCATCTGTAGGTGAATTTGGCCTTTGGGATAAGTCACAAAAACTGACCTCTGAAAATTATATTCATGGGTTGCTTTGTCCTGCACGGTGACCCATTGTCTTCTTTGTGGCTCAGATGCTTTGAAGTTATTGAAATACTGTAAGTTGCATAATTACGTAGGTAACCTCTTGCATCTTGGACATAAATTGTTTCAGCTCCTACCCTCAAAACGATACTTTTGAGCACTGCACACCAGAACAACTAGACACAAAAACAGTTTTTTCCCAAATGCCATCACTCTGCTAAACAAATAATTCCCTCACACTGTCAAACTATTCACTAAGGCTGCATTACTATTAATCTTCTCATCGTTCGTACCACCCATCTCCTCCCATTTATGACTGTATGACTGTAACTTTGTTGCTTGTATCCTTACGATTTATATTGATATTGTTTCCTGATTGCTTATTTGTACCCTATGACTATCATTAAGTGTTGTACCTTAGAATTCTTGATGAAGGTATCTTTTCTTTTATGTACACTGAGAGCATATGCACCAAGACAAATTCCTTGTGTGTCCAATCACACTTGACCAATAAAGAATTCTATTCTATTCTATTCTATTCTATTCTATTCTATTCTATTCTATTCTATTCTATTCTATAGAATTTGTGGGAACTAGCAATAGCACTTAGACTTATATACTGCTTCACATTGCTTTACAGCCCTAAGTGGTTTTACAGAATAGCATATTACCTCGAACCTTCCTCAGAAGGATGGCTTAGTCAAATTTGATCTGGTGAGACTCAAACTGCTGAACTTTTCTAAATATGTGGCTTCTATCCCATACTAATGGGGTGTTCCAATCCAAATCTTAAATAGAGAACCTAAACAGCTGCGGCTAAGGAGCTGTGTTAGGTTTCAAATGCAGATCGTTTCGGAATTGTGTATTTTTCCTGAGCTTTTCCAAATCTATTCTAGCCTTCAATATTTTAAAATCCACTAATGGCTTTAAAATGCCACTCGGCTTGTTTTCTTCAGAATATTCCTGGAACCTGGAATGATGCTCCCATTCCAGATGTGAGCTGCAAAAGACGCAGTATAGTGTAAGATCATTTATTAAAAAAGAAGAAAATAGAAAATTATACCTTCCCAAACAATGCCTCCCTTCAGATCAAAGGATTAATTTTGTCCCTTATCACTTATCATCAAATTCACACAGTAATGAGTAGAAATTAGCAAGTATTTTCTCAGGAATATGAATGTTTGTAAGATTTCATTGGCAAATCTATAGAAGGAACATTGTGAACTGCGATAAAATTCTGGAATCCTGCGTCACTCCCTGTGTCAAATGTGGTGAGTACAGATAGATGTAAAGGATGCAGTGACTCAGTGGTTAAGATGCTGAGTTTGTGATTGAAAGGTGGGCAGTTCAGCAGTTCAAATCCCTAGTACCGCGTAACAGGGTGAACTCCCGTTACTTGTCTCAGCTTCTGCCAACCTAGCAGTTTTGAAAGCACGTAAAAATGCAAGTAGAAAAAATAGGGACCACCTTTGGTGTGAAGGTAAGAGTGTTCTGTGCGCCTTTGGCATTTAGTCATGCCGCCCCTAGAGTCAGGAACGACTAGTACATGTGTGCGAGAGGAATCTTTACTTTTACCTCTACAGACAGATTGCTTAGAGTTACTTACTGTAACAAAGTGAATAGATCTTTTTAAAAAAAGTGTTGCACATTCTTCTTTCTTCCTCTCATCAGAAAACATTATCCCATCAGTTCTCTTCCTCAGATGTGGATTACTCATCTCCTGAAGTAAAACAGAATTCCTGTTCCTTGCTTCGTTTGCTCTGCAGTTCTTGTTCTTCATCGGCTCTTTTTGGATATCCAAATAAAACTGTAAAGCTGAGTCAACCCCTAACAGAGTTGCCTTGTACCGAATCCACAGCCTTCGTTATGGGAAACTCAAAAATATTGAAACGCAGGAAATCTAGTTGCAATTTTTACAATGGTTACCCTTCTGACCACCTCTCCTCATGCCATTAACTTCAGGCCTGGCTACAAGCAGTGGGATACTGAATACTTTCCTTACTGAACAGAAACGTGCAGCTGTTTTGACACAGATCATACCTTCACTTGCAGATTGCTTCTGCTCAGTTCAGGGGTATAGTGGCATTAACGGACTTGGCTTTGCCAAATTCCAATTATATATCCATAGGAAGCAATAATGAAGCCTGTGTATGGGGAGGGGCAGACAAACAGAGAGCTTATTCCTTCTATGCCTATGTTCCAATCCATTTGTAATATCTGTCTCAAGAACAGTGTTTAGTATCTCCAGACCAGTGGTGAAATCTAAATTGCTTTCCTACCGGTTTTGTGGGCGTGGCTTGGTGGATGTGGCTTGGTGGGGGTCATGTGACTGTGTGGGCGTAGATATGTGACTGGGGGATCAAAAGACAGAAATTCATTAACAATGACTAGATGACCTCCAGGTCCCTTCCAGCCCTGGATTATCCTCTGAAGCTGCGTCTAGTGCCAGGTTTGTAGTCCTTCCTTCCTCTCCTTCTTCCAACCTCCCTCCCTCCCTCCCTCCTTCCTTCCTTCCTTCCTTCCTTCCTTCCTTCCTTCCTTCCTTCCTTCCTTCCTTCCTTCCTTCCTTCCTTCCTTCCTTCCTTTCTTTCTTTCCCTCTCTCTCTCTCTCTCTCTCATGAACCCCCCCCATTTTTTGCCTACACCCCTCATTTTTTACCTAGCAGGCTTCAGATTTTTTACCTTTTAAAAAATGCTTTTTAAAGTAAAAAAAAAAAAGAGGGGCTCTGATGATCGCGTGGCTCAGCTGGGTATGGAAGGGGCAGGAATTTTTGCTACCGGTTCTCTGAACCACCTGCCATCATTGATACCAGATCGGCCAATCCGGTCTGAACCAGGAGCATTTCACCCCTGCTCCAGACCAATAATTGATCCTGTATGTTAGGTCTGTGTTAGACTGGAGGCTTAGGTGCGTGCACAATACAAAAAGTTAATAGGTGGTACACAGGGGTAGGATGTTTATACAGCAAAGAACCAGGTGGTGTGTGTTACAAAATATTTCTTAGCCTATCACTTAGGATATATTTTTTTCCAGCTCTGATTTGATTTAACTTTGAATAAAAAGCCTGTGATAATAATGCAGATGTTTTGTATCCCAAAGACAAAACACACAAAAATTCAGTTTAACACAGAGTTGTGAAAAAGAATCTTGAGGGATTTTTCAAGGTTTTTCATGATGAAGCTTTTAGTATATTCCAGAGCTGTGGCCCCAGGGCAGAAAAGGCTTTTAATGAGAGCTGAACAAGAGGGCCCACTGAAGCAGTGATGAGCGTTTGAGCTGAATGGCTAGGATTTTGTTTTCTTTTGTTCTGATATTTCACCAGAAGCTGTGGCTGGCATCATGAGAGGCGGGGGGGGGGGGGGCCCCCAAAAGCCCATGACTCAGGGGTGAAATGCTCCTGGTCCAGACTGGATCGTCCGATCTGGTAGCAATGGTGGCGGGTGGTTCAGAGAACCAGTAGCAAAAATCCCTCCCACCCCCTCATGCCCAGCTGAGCCACACGATCATCAGAGGGTTTTTTTGTTTTTACTTTTTAAGGATTTTTAAAAGTTTTTAAAAGTTTTTTAAAAAGCCTCTGATGATCGCGTGGCTCAGCTGGGTATGGAAGGGGCAGGAATTTTTGCTACCGGTTCTCTGAACCACCTGCCATCATTGATACCAGATCGGCCAATCCGGTCTGAACCAGGAGCATTTCACCCCTGCTCCAGACCAATAATTGATCCTGTATGTTAGGTCTGTGTTAGACTGGAGGCTTAGGTGCGTGCACAATACAAAAAGTTAATAGGTGGTACACAGGGGTAGGATGTTTATACAGCAAAGAACCAGGTGGTGTGTGTTACAAAATATTTCTTAGCCTATCACTTAGGATATATTTTTTTCCAGCTCTGATTTGATTTAACTTTGAATAAAAAGCCTGTGATAATAATGCAGATGTTTTGTATCCCAAAGACAAAACACACAAAAATTCAGTTTAACACAGAGTTGTGAAAAAGAATCTTGAGGGATTTTTCAAGGTTTTTCATGATGAAGCTTTTAGTATATTCCAGAGCTGTGGCCCCAGGGCAGAAAAGGCTTTTAATGAGAGCTGAACAAGAGGGCCCACTGAAGCAGTGATGAGCGTTTGAGTTGAATGGCTAGGATTTTGTTTTCTTTTGTTCTGATATTTCACCAGAAGCTGTGGCTGGCATCATGAGAGGCGGGGGGGGGGGGGCTCCCAAAAGCCCATGACTCAGGGGTGAAATGCTCCTGGTCCAGACTGGATCGTCCGATCTGGTAGCAATGGTGGCGGGTGGTTCAGAGAACCGGTAGCAAAAATCCCTCCCACCCCCTCATGCCCAGCTGAGCCACACGATCATCAGAGGGTTTTTTTGTTTTTACTTTTTAAAGGATTTAAAAGTTTTTAAAAGTTTTTTAAAAAGCCTCTGATGATCGCACGGCTCAGCTGGGATCATCAGAGGCTTTTAAAAGCATTTTTTCTACAACCTCTTCTGCAGAAGAGGTTGTTAAAAGAATGCTTTTTTAAAAAATTGCATTTATATCCCGCCCTTCTCCGAAGACTCAGGGCGGCTTACGCTATGTTAGCAATAGTCTTCATCCTATTTGTATATTTATATACAAAGTCAACTTATTACTCATTTTACCTATCTTATAAAGGATGGAAGGCTGAGTCAACCTTGGGCCTGGTGGGACTAGAACCTGCAGTTAATTGCAAGCAGCTGTGTTAATAACAGACTGTCTTACCAGTCTGAGCCACAGAGGCCCTTTTAAAAGGCTCCTCTGAAGATCCCAGCTGAGTTACCTGATCATCAAATGCTTTTTTTTCTTTTAAAGGCAAAAAAAATGCTTTTAAAAGAAAAGAAAAGCTTCTGATAATCAGGCAACTCAGCTGGGATCGTCATAGGAGGCTTTTAAAAGCATTTTTTTACAACCTCTTCAGCCGAAGAGGTTGTAGAAAAAATGCTTTTAAAAGTAAAAGAAAAAAGTTGGCCACGCCCACCCAGTCACATTAACACCCTCCCCACCAAGCCACGCCCACAGAACCAATAGTAACAAATTTTACATTTCACCACTGCCATGATGCCAGTCATGAAGGACTACACCTTTTCTATATGGGGGAACCTGTAATGCAGATTTTAGGTAGCAACAAGATGCTATGGGTAAAGATGACACTTCAAATAACTTGAAAAAGGATTGGAGTGCCCTCATTCCAAATAAGAGACAAGAGAAGATTTATGTCAGTCACTTGTTAAGCAAGGCCAAACTCTACTCTACTCTATTCAAGAGCAGAAGAGATTTTTCCTTGTGAAGATAGTATCTTGAAGGACATACTTTAGTGGACCTAACTTCTGGACTTCCTTGTTCCTTTTGATTTGCCACTTTACCAGGTGAAAAGTATTGGAAAACGTGAAGTCTTTTGTCTGTACATTTAATAACATGATATCTGTTTGTCTGTACATTTAATAACATGATATCTAAAATGATATATTAATTAGCATAGATCATGATCTATGATCTATTCCAGTGGTAGTCAAACTGGTCCTTACCGCCCACAAGTGGGCATTCCAGCTTTCATGGTGGGAGGTAAGGGTTTTGTCGAATACTGAAGCACTTTCTTTTTTTTTAATTTAATGGACTTTTTAAAAAAAAAATCAGAGCATTATTTAAAAACATTTTCATTAGGTTTTCATAAAATTCCCCGTGACAATTTAAATTTCTGAAAATATACTATTTGTATTGCCTGCACATAAGTTTAGTTCACGTTACGTAAGTGAAACTAAATGGTGCTATAGTGCGACCGCAAACAAAAGAGGCTCGTCCCAGAATAACTCGGTCATCTCCTCCCAAACCGGTGGGCGGTTAGAAAATTTTACTACTAACAGAGATACAAAAGTGGGCAGTAGGTATAAAAAGGTTGACTACCCCTGATCTATGTTAAGCTATATCTAAATTAAGAAACAAAAAGACCAGGACATATATCCTTCTCCAGCAATCAACAACCAGATAAGCAGAGATTAACACCAGACAATCAATCAAGCAGGAAACGATATCTTAAAACAACCAAGCAGAAAATTACACCCATACCAACACTGGCATGGTAAGCTACTTTATATCAACAGGGAGCAAACCCCCCATTCCCTAACACTAATGATGATGGTTGATAGACAGCACCTAGGATTCCACAGTTCAACCTTGAGTTGCATATATTCTCCTCTTCTGGATAAATTCCTCTGCTAAACAGATAACAACCTCTTGTTCCTCCTATTTTGCATTGCTGCCCTACTTACTAGGGCTGTTACAGCCCCCAAATGGCCAGTCACTAAAAAATATTCACCCCTAGCAATCATACCATAATCAAACCCAATCTTTTGGCAACTGTAGAATTATGAATTAATGGCATTACAGAGCTGTAGCTGAAATACGATTTACACGCAAGGCCTGGAAACGAACTAGTCAAAGCAAATGCTAAGAATTTTTTTAAAAAAATGGTAAGAATGGGAAACCAAGACTGATTACACAAAGCTTGCATCGCCGAAATGAAAAAAGAAAAAGAATGGGTTTTTTACAAACTCTCTTTTCACTGTTCTGGCTTCTAACTACACTATTAGTCAAGGTGATGAAGATATCATCAATTAGATTACGGAAACAATATAAATATTTGATCCAGTCCATTTTCCCCAAACTCAGTCGCACTATAATAACTTTACACGTTCCTCATTTATTACAGTACAATCAAATTGAAATCAATAGGTTTTAAGCACACTTAGCTTGCAAGGCTGTTTACAGCTATTATGCTTCTAGGAAAATAAATATTATTTATTAGGACTGGAGATTCTCAGCTTCAGAGTAGTCATCTAAGTCTATCCATGCAAAAAAAAACATTAAATGGTAGGATGCTGAGGTGATAGAATGAGCTGAATCATCTCAGGCAAAGAAAATATTTTTTCCCTGCTATTAATGAGATAACAAAACAGTGTGATGAAGACACTCACCTCCCACTCAGATGGTTGAGAGTTCAATCCTAGGTAGTGGCAGATGTCTCTCTGTCAGGGTAATAAGTTGTATTCAGCAGGTTCTGACCAATTCTGGAGAAACAATAATGGAAATTTTGAGTAGTTTGGAGAATCCAAAAAAATACCACCTCTGACTGGCCCTGCCCCCATCTATTCTCTGCCTTCCAAGTCCCAGCTGATTGGGAAGAAATAGGGATTTTGCAGTAACCTTCCCCTGGAGTGGGGTGGGAATGAAGATTTTACAGTATCCTTTTCCTGCCACCTTCACCAAGTCATGCCACCCCTACCAAGCTACTAACCAGAGCATACAAAACATTTGCTAGACCAATTCTTGAAAACAGCTCATCTGTCTGGAACCCACACTGCATATCGGACATTAATACAATTGAGTGCGTCCAGAAATATTTCACGAGAAGAGTCCTCTACTCCTCTGCTCGCAACAAAAGACCTTACACCACCGGACTTGAAATTTTGGGTTTAGAAAATTTAGAACTAAGCTGCCTTCCATATGATCACAGCATAGCTCATAAAATCATCTACTACAATGTCCTACCAGCCAATGACTACTTCAGCTTCAACCACAACAATACACGAGCACACAATAGATTCAAACTTAAAGTGAACTGCTCCAATCTCGATAGCAGAAAATATGACTTCAGTAACAGAGTTGTTAATGCTTGGAATACACTACCTGACTCTGTGGTCTCATCCCCAAACCCCCAAAACTTTAACCTAAGACTGTCTACTGTTGACCTCACCCCATTCCTAAGAGTTCTGTAAGGGGCATGCATAAGAGCACCAGCGTGCCTACCGTCCCTGTCCTAATGTTCCCTTTAATTGTATTCATTTTATGTATTCAGTTCATGCTTATACTTATATATATATTATTTAATATATATTTGACTAAATAAATAAATAAATAAATAAATAAATAAATAAATGAATGAATAAGTACATGTCTATGTGGATGTGTATATTACATATATTACATATAGAGATATATTGTGTTATGTGTATATATTATGTACATTTAGCAGAGAGGGAGAAAAATCTGCTGGTGGCTCAGCAGACTAAGTCTGTCTGTTATTAACACAGCTGCTTGCAATTACTGCAAGTTCAAGTCCCACCAGGCCCAAGGTTGACTCAGCCTTCCATCCTTTATAAGGTAGGTAAAATGAGGACCCAGATTGTTGGGGGCAATTAAGTTGACTTTGTAAATAATATACAAATGGATGAAGACTATTGCTTAACACATTGTAAGCCGCCCTGAGTCTTCGGAGAAGGGCAGGATATAAATTCAAATTAAAAAAAAAAAATTAGTGACTGGAAGAAGAAAAAAATAAGACTAAGAAAATATGGTGTTAAGCTTGACAGATAAAACCCCAAGAAAGTAGATGTGGGGCGGGGTGGGGGGAGAATTACTTAGGTGACATCAACTCAGACTTAACTCTCTCTCTCAATGCCTAAAAAAACACTCAGCATCACAATCTGTCTCTTGCAACATCTTGTAACTCTTCAAAGCACTGTTCTTTAATCTCTTTGATCCCATCTATCTACAAAGCCTTCTGCTCCCTTCATGCTTACCAAGAATATTCCATTAAAAAAAAAACAAGAGGAAAAATGTAAGAGGTATATATATGTATATATACATATAAAAGAGAAGAGTCTTTGTTTAGAAGTTAAGAACACAGGAGAGAAGAGACAGATTGGAGTTCGGAAACTAGGAAGGAAAACAAAGAACAAGATGTTTACATGTCTGCATTTGTTTGTTTCCTTAAAATCCACTTCATAAAGTTCCCCTTCCTATGTCAATCATTTAATAGGAATCCTTGATTTCAGGATCCAAATTAACTAAACTGCAGGTCAGTTCTGGTAGTAGCTTCAGCTACCTTAGTAGCATGCTTACTGAAGACCTAGTATACATCTCAAATCAGAGGTGGGTTTCAGCAGTTTCTGACCAGTTCTGGAAAACCGGTAGCGGAAATTTTGAGTAGTTCATAGAACCAGTAAATACCACCTCTGACTGGCCCCACCCCCATCTATTCTCTGCCTCCCAAGTCCCAGCTGATCGGGAGGAAATGGGGATTTGGCAGTAAGCTTCCCCTGGAGTGGGGAGAGAATGGACATTTTACAGTATCCATCCCCTGCCGCGCCCACCAATCCTTGCCATTCCCACCAAGCCATGCCCACCAAGCCATGCCACTCCCTCCAAGCCATGCCACTCCCTCCAAGCCATGCCCACCAAGCCATGCCACTCCCTCCAAGCCACGCCCACAGAACAGTAGTAAAAAAAAATTGAATCCCACAACTGTCTCAAATCCATAATAAAGGACCAAGACTTGCTCTAAATTATTTGAAGACTACAATATTCTATTTTACACCATGGGTTTCCTAAAGATATTATAAATTCTAATTTAATGTTAGAAGTGACGGTTCCAAAGTTACAGGCTAAAGATTTTTTTAATGGTTTCCCTGCAACAACCTTCATGTCCTCTGTTTTAAAATCCCTTTAAATGTGAATGTAGAAGCAAAAATATATTCAGCCATTCAGCTCAAACGCTAAAGGACTCAAATTGGCTCTGCATGATACGGTCATATTTTTGCCTCCACGCATTCAGCTGGAAGGATGAGGAAAAACTGTACTATTGTTTGCTGGAGTTCAAACACCTTTCTAGAAATTTGCTTTATTCTGTTTCAGGATCTCAGGAGACGGTGCATTTAAGTTTAAGCAAATGCAAATACGGTTCTGCTTCAAAAGTCTTCTTAAATATGGAGATATGAGTGAGGATAATGGACAACACACTATGAGATGCTCTTCTCCTCACTCAGTGTATTCTCTATATGCAGTTAAATGTATCAAGAAGTATATAGCACAGTGAGTTCCAAACTGGTCATTCAAAAGTTTTAATGAACAGATATTCAAGAATGGCTTTCTGACAAGCCAAAGATCCCCAATGAACTAAGAGCCGAGGTAGCACAGTGGTTAGCGTACAGTACTGCAGGCTACTTCAGCTGACTGCTAGCTGCAGTTTGGCAGTTCAAATCTCAAGGTTCACTCAAGGTTGACTCAGCCTTCCATCCTTCTGAGGTGGGTAAAATGAAGACCCAGATTGTTGGGGGCAATATGCTGACTTTGTAAAACCACTTAGAGAGGACTGTAGAAGCACTGTGAGTATATAAGTCTAAGTGCTATTGCTACGGTTAAGGAATGAAGCCAAATTAACCTTAAGAATTTAGGCCTGGAGACTAAACCATATGAAGAACGACTGCAGGTTTTTGGGTCTGGCTAGTCTAAAGAAAAGAAGAATTAGGGGTGACATGATAGCAGTATTCCAATATTTGAGAGTCTGCCACAAAGAAGAGGGGGTCAAATTATTCTCCAAAGCGCCAGAGGGCAGGACAAGAAATAATGGTCGGAAACTAACCAAAGAGAGAAGCAACCTGGACTTAAGGAGAAACTTCCTAACAATGAGGACAATTAATCAGTGGAACAGCTTGCCTTCAGAAATCGTGGGCGCTCCATCACTGGAGGTTTTTAAGAAGAGACTAGACAGTCACTTGTCTGAAATGGTATAGGTTCTCCTGCTTGAGCAGGGTGCCAGACTAGAAGATGACCAAGGTCCTTTCCAACTTTGTTATTCTATTCTATTCTATTCTATTCTATTCTATTCTGTTCTATTCTGTTCTGTTCTGTTCTGTTCTGTTCTGTTCTGTTCTGTTCTAGTCTAGTCTAGTCTAGTCTAGTCTAGTCTAGTCTAGTCTAGTCTAGTCTATAATTATTCTTTAAAAAATTGGGGAAAATATCTGTTCTAGTTAGATTTTCATAATCAGCAGACAATTAATGTGTTCAATTACATCAGTTGCTGATCATTTCTTCCTGTTTTGTCATCCCTCCTTTATTTATTTATTTGATTTTTTTGATTTTTTAGACAAACATAAATAAAAACTTTTTCAACACAAATAAAAACGGTGTGTCGGTTGGTTGGTTACAAATCTTTTGTGCAACTTCACCATATTCATAATGTGCGGTTTATCTAATTTTACATTTTACCAATCTAATATATATCCAAGTATTTTGATCAATTAATCATTTATTTAACTCCAAGTATTTCTTCCCTCATTTCGTATAAAATGTTCTAAATTTAATTGTATTGCATCATTCATTTCATCATCTTGAATCATTTATTATTATTATTTATTATTTATTTGCATTTATATCCCGCCCTTCTCCGAAGACTCAGGGCGGCTTACACTATGTCAGGCAATAGTCTTCATCCATTTGTATACTATATACAAAGTCAACTTATTGCCCCCCAACAATTTGGGTCCTCATTTTACCTACCTTATAAAGGATGGAAGGCTGAGTCAACCTTGGACCTGGTGGGACTTGAACCTGCAATATTGCAGGCAGTTGCTGTTAATAACAGGCTGCATTAGCCTGTTGAGCCACCAGAGGCCCAACATCATCAACGTATTTTTTTTTATCTAACCATTGATAAAATAAATCCCATATCTTGTAATATTGTTTAATCTTCCTGCTCTCTAATTTCAAATGTCAATTTATTCATTTCAGCACATTCCATTATTTTCTTAATAACTTCAGTCATCCCTCCTTTATATCAGGCATCACGCTAATCCAAATATAGGTTGTCTTCAATTTACAACCATTCATTTAGGGAGTTGTCGAAGATGCGGCAACACTGAAAAAAGTGACTTATGACTGATTTTCACTCTTACTCATTGCAGCATTCCCATGGTCACATGATCAAGGTTCATTTGCTTGGAAACTGGCATGTATTTATGGCAGTTGCACCATCCCAGGGTCATGGAATCACCATTTGTAATCTTCCCACTGTCTTCCGACAAGCAAAGTCAATGAGGGAAACCTGATTTGCTTAATTATCGCACAAATCACTTAACAACTGCAGTGATTCTCCAAAGCACCTGAGGGTAGAACAAGAAGCAATGGGTGGAAGCTGATCAAAGAAAGAAGCAACTTAGAACTAAGGAGAAATTTCCTGACAGTTAGAACAATTAGTAAGTGGAACGACTTGCTTTCAGAAGTTGTGAATGCTCCAACACTGGAAATTTTTAAGAAAATGTTGGATAACCATCTGACTGAGATGGTGTAGGGTTTCCTGCCTGAGCTGGGGGTTGGACTAGAAGGCCTCCAAGGTCCCTTCCAACTCTGTTGTTATGTTATGTTATGATTGGCAAAAGTTGTAAATGGGGCAAAACTCACTGCCCCGCTTAGCAGTGAAAATTTTGGCCTCAGTTGTGATCGTAAATTAAGGACTACCTATAGGACATCTGCCTACCTGATGGGAATGGATGGAATCTGGAGATAGTTCAGCTGTTCTTCTTGAGTTCTCCACATTTAGAGAGACAAGAGAAACTTAGGGGTTGTAACTCATCCCTTTGACCACATGCCTGTCTCCGAGACTGCAAAAATGTTCACAATTCTAGCCTGCAAATAATAGGTAATAACATTCATTAGTAACTGAATGGCTACTGAATGGTTCATCCTTCTAGCCGACATTCAAGACTCTATTTCTCATTTTTGATTTTCATCAGTTGTAATCCTCATCCTGTATGCTTCATATCAGGGGTCTCCAACCTTGACAACTTTAAGATTTGTGGACTTCAACTCCCAGAGTTCCTCAGCCAGCTTTGTCAGTTCATCTAAGGCATGTCAGGGTTTCATTAGTCAAGATGCATCCATTGGTTGTCATGAAAAACAAACTTTAAAAAATGCAGCCATGATGGTGCAATTCAAGTTCCACCAGAGGTGATAAATTCAGCAGGTTCTAACCAGTTCTGGAGAACGGGTAGCGGAAATTTTGAGTAGTTCGGAGAACCGGTAGTAAAAATTCTGCCTGGCCCCGCCCCCATCTATTCTCTGCCTCCCAATTCCCAGCTGATTGGGAGGAAATGGGGATTTTGCAGTAACTTTCCCCTGGAGTGGGGAAGGAATGGAGATTTTACAGTATCCTTCCCCTGCCACACCCACCAAGCCATGCCCACCAAGCCATGCCCACAGAACTGGTAGTAAAAAAATTTGAATCCCACCACTGAGTTCCACCCAATGGTTATGTATATTGTGCACATATTGTACGTATGTCATGTGATGCCCAAAAAAGGGGGTGGAGCCTCATTCGCACCCTTACAGATGCTGTATTGACAGTTTTGACCATATGTCACAGACAATCTTGCCATAATACAAACGGCGTGATTTCAAATATTATTCCAGTTGGGATAAGGTTCTGGAAACAGTTGAATCAGATGTGCTAGATTGAAAAGAAAAGCTTAATAATTGCACATAAGCAGAGTAAACTTAGGAGCTGTGACTGTTTTGCTGCAGTTCACTAAGCATAGCGTATTTTTCATTCATATTAAGAAGAATGAATATTTTTGTATTAAGGGATGAACAGAGAGATCATTTTCAGTCTCAGAGCCAAATAATAGTACTTCTACTACTGTCATAATACTAAAAAGAATATATATATATATATATATATATATATATATATATATATATATATATATATATATATATATATATATATATATATATATATATATATATATATATATATCACTGAAGGAAAATCCTCAGTGATAAAAACAAATAAGGTGCTTCCAGAAAAAAGTATTTCCTTCTTGAAAAAACAGAATTTGAAATCACAAACTTGATCTAAAATGACAGTTATAATTGGATGAGATTTTTTTACTGAAAAGAAGCCAAGAAGCCCTACCAGCGACACATTAATGATTGTGCACTTGCAAAATACATTCACATTACTTTTTTTAAAAAAAACACCTAATTAAATCCTAATTAGGATGTGCATCAGAGTGTTAATTCTTGCTCATTATTTTGTGAGGGTATTTCTTACACTTTAAGGAATACTGGATTACTGAGATACATAAGATGTAATTATCAATAAATAGTACTATCACTTAAACAGACTCAGTGAACTGTTTGCTAGGTCGGTAAGAATTTAAAAGCAAATGACTTTTTTGCATTAGTAAGATATATTTATACACTGTTATTTATATATATATTTTACACTACTACTTTGTAGCTGTTATTCCTTCAACAACTTTGTTGTTATACAGCATATTTCGGTTATATAGCAATACATGATCTGTAAATATGACTTTTGTCATAAGCATCAATATCAGCAGCATAGATAGACAGACAGACAGATACATAGGCAATATAATGTACAATATGGACCATTTTGTAATATTTGGCAATAATGAGAATTTTTTTAAAAAAAAAGTATGATAAGGGTTCTTTAGGGACTCAGGGGCTTAGCGGCTAAGATGCTAAGCTTGTTGATCGAAAGGTCAGCAGTTCAGCAGTTCGAATCCCTAATGCCACGTAATGGGGTGAGCTCCCATTACTTGTCCCAGCTTCTGGCAACCTAGCCATTCAAAAGCATGTAAAAAATGCAAGTAGAAAAATAGGGACCACCTTTGGTGGGAAGGTAACAGCGTTCCATGCTCCACTGGCATTTAGTTGCCTTTAAAGCGCTCCATGGCATAGGACCGGGATATCTTTGGGACCGCCTTCTGTTACCACATGCCTCCCACCGGCCGGTACGCTCCCATAGAGAGGGCCTCCTCAGGGTGCCGTCAGCCAAACAGTGTAGGCTGGCGACCCCCAGGGGGAGAGCCTTCTCTGTGGGGGCACCTACCCTCTGGAATGAGCTTCCCCCAGGACTTCGACAACTTCCTGACCTACGGACCTTTCGCCGCGAGCTTAAAACATATCTATTCTTCCGAGCAGGACTGGCTTAATAGGGTTTTTAAACATGGATTTTATTGGGGTTTATTTTATATTTTGTATTGTATTTTAAATTTAGGCTTTTGGAATAAGTTTTTTAAATAGTGTTTTTATTGAAATGTATTGTATTATTTTATCTGCCTGTTCACCGCCCTGAGTCCTTCGGGAGAAGGGCGGTCTATAAATTAAAATATTATTATTATTATTATTATTATTATTATTATTATTATTATTATTATTATTATTATTATTATTATTATTATTATTATTATTTAGTCATGCTGGACACATGACCATGGAGATGTCTTCAGACAGCGCTGGCTCTTCGGCTTTGAAACGGAGATGAGCACCATCTCCTAGAGTCAAAAATGACTAGCACATATGTGCAAGGGGAACCTTTGACCTTAAGAGTTCTTTATAGATCTCCCAAATAAATAAGCATTTTTAAGGTCTAAATCTCAGAGTACTATCACAGATTTTAGGGTCTTCCATAAGATCTGAAGAGATTACTGACATTACATTATATCTGCTGACCTTGCAGTCCTTTGATTCTGGAACCCTACCAACTGTGCAAAGTTAGAAAAGTGTGGCCAATCTCTGAATCAATTTGAAGTGTTGGATTGATGCTCTGAACCAAACTCATTTCAGATCAAAGTCGCTGGACGCAGATACATTGTGCATCTGGAAAAATTGCAATGAAGAATAATAATATTGAGACGAGTCTCATGAATTGCATGAGAAAACTTAACAGAAAATGGATAGAACTACTTACAGAAAATAATCCATAGGAGCTGCAATTGCAAATTTCAACGATTTTTGTCTGTGTGACATTCCAATTGAATTAGCTTCTGAATACATACAGCAGTTTACTCACCAGATTTCTAGTGGCATCAACATCAGTGAGCAACATTTTCTGTAGAGAAGCAGAACTCCATGGGATTAAAAAATTTTTTAATTTTATTTATTTATTTATTGGCCAAGTGCGATTGGACACACAAGGAATTTGTCTTGGTGCATATGCTCTCAGTGTACATAAAAGAAAAGATACCTTCATCAAGGTACAACATTTACAACACAATTGATGATCAATATATCAATATAAATCATAAGGATTGCCAGCAACAAGTTATAGTCATACAGTCATATGTGGAAAGAGATTGGTGATGGGAACTATGAGAAGATTAATAGTAGTGCAGATTTAGTAAATAGTTTGACAGTGTTGATGGAATTATTTGTTTAGCAGAGTGATGGCCTTCGGGAAAAAACTGTTCTTGTGTCTAGTTGTTCTGGTGTGCAGTGCTCTATAGCGTCTTTTTGAGGGTAGGAGTTGAAACAGTTTATGTCCAGGATGCGAGGGGTCTGCAAATATTTTCACGGCCCTCTTCTTGATTCGTGCAGTATACAGGTCCTCAATGGAAGGCAGGTTGGTAGCAATTATTTTTTCTGCAGTTCTAATTATCCTCAGTTAATACTTTATTAATACTGTGATTCAATCGACAAGAATAATTTTAGCTTAGGGTTGTACTGTGAGGTCTTTGATGCTCTTTGAATTTGGTTCTTTTTTTTTTTTACAGACGTTTCATTACCCAACTAGGTATCATCATCAGTGCTAGCTGTGCTTACCTAAAGGTTCTCTGGCTGGGTAATAAAATGTCTGCAAGAAAGCAATGAAACTCAGACATTACCAAGGCTGTGATTCTGCTAAACCATTTAATTTGACTTTTAGAAATACAAGAGCTAAAACTATCTTTCATTTTATTTATTTCTTTGACCAGCTCATATTAGACTAGATGTTCATTAAATCCATATCTTAAACGCTCAAGATAATTCTTCTTTCCAGAGAATGAATATTTAATTATTCATGTATTAACACATGTATTGATACATGTAAATACAATTCCAATACTGGAATTGTAGTTACAAAACATTGGAAAAGTGGAGAGATTCCCATTGAAGAGAAGGTGATAAGGAAAATATTAGAATGTGCAGAAATGAACAGATTAATATTAGCTATTAAGGAGAAAGAGCAAACTGCATATTATATGATATGGGAAATATTTTATCAATGGTTGGAGACTAAAAATGGAGTTTGGAAATAAAGAAGACCAAACAATAAGTAGAAAATATATTAAGAAAGAGTTATAAATAAGATGAAAATTGTTAATATGTGTATGAAGAGAATAATGATATTTGATGGCAATATGGTATTATTACTAAAAGATACTAAGAAGAAAATGAAGAGTTTTACAATATTTAAATGTTGAATATATTATAATATAAATGTTAACGTGAATGTGAAAATCGTGACAAATGAGGAATGATGTAGCACAGAGATGTTTATACCCAGATGATACACTGCATAAGGAAAGATGGAATATTTTATCTTTGTATTTAAAAAATAAAAAAAATACAAAAAAATAATAACTCTTCTTTTCTCTTTTCTTACCTTTTCTATTTCTTTCTCCCCCTCCCCTCCATTCCCTTTATCCTCCTTTCTCCACGACTCCGTTCCTAAACTGAGACTCTACTTAGAAAGCTCATGCCAGTCCTGCAAATTTTGTCTCCATTTTCTAACACGCAGATAACCTAAAAGTCCTTTCAATGAACAATTCAGCTGTCAAACAATATGCAATCAATTGACCTTGACGATAATTAACCTTGGCTACAGTTAAGGTCTCTGTTATGAAATGGGGAGTCTGTTTTTATTTTCTGTCTCTGTGAGTTTGCCTGTGATTAAGTTGTAATGCTTATTGTAATGCTCTCTACATGGGGCTCCCCTTGAAGTGCACTCGGAGGCTTCAGTTAGTCCAGAATGCAGCTGCGCGGGTGATAGAGGGAGCTACACGTAGCTCCCATGTAACACCGCTCCTGCGCAGACTGCACTGGCTGCCTGTGGCCTTTCGAGTGCGCTTTAAGGTGTTGGTTATGACCTTTAAAGCGCTCCATGGCTTAGGGCCTGGGTACTTACGGGACCGCCTGCTGTTACCACATGCCTCCCACCGACCCGTACGCTCACACAGAGAGGGACTTTTCAGGGTGCCGTCCGCCAAGCAATGTCGGCTGGCGGCCCCCAGGGGAAGGTCCTTCTCTGTGGGGGCTCCCACACTCTGGAACGAACTTCCCCCGGGTTTATGCCAAATACCTGACCTTCGGACATTCCGTCGCGAACTGAAGACGCATCTTTTTATTTGCGCGGGGCTGTCTTGAATTTTATCTTTTATCAATTTTTAAACGGGGTTTTTAGTATGGAAATTTTTTAATGTTAGGCTAATTTAAATAAGTTTTTTAAATGGTATTTTAATCTGTATATTGTATTGTTTTATCTTGCCTGTGCACTGCCCTGAGTCCTTCGGGAGAAGGGCGGTATAAAAATCAAATAAATAAATAAATAAATAAATTTCTAAAAATCAAATTTACCACAAGAAATTAATTTCCTTTGACATCCATGATCTGTAGATTATTTTATTTTGGGAGAAAAATAAAAACATTTGAAAACATTGCTCCAGTCACGAGACATATTAAAATGCAGATGGCATGAAGGCTAGGGATAACATAACTTCCATTCATTTTCTGATTTTTTTTCTCCCCATAAAATGTTTTAATCTCTTTTAAAGATTTCTTTGATTTTATATAACATGACGTAGACTATCTTGGAAATGTGCACACATTGTTTGCGCAGTTTTCTCCTGGCATGCATTTTTGTACATGCTCTATCCTAATATGGGACACGGTGGCTCAGTTGGCTAAGACTCTGAGCTTGTGGATCAAAAGGTCGGCAGTTCAGCAGTTCGAATCCCTAGTGCTGCATAACGGGGTGAGCTCCCGTTCCTTGTCCCAGCTTCTGCCAACCTAGCAGTTCGAAAGCATGTAAAAAATGCAAGTAGAAAAATAGGGACCACCTTTGGTGGGAAGGTAACAGCGTTCTGTGTGCCTTTGGCATTTAGTCATACCAGCCACATGACCACAAAGACGTCTTCAGACAGCACTGGCTCTTCGGCTTTGAAGCAGAGAAGAGCATTGCCCCCAAGAGTCAGGAATGACTAGCATGGATATGTGAGGGGAACCTTTACCTTCTATCCTGATATAGCTATTTATATATAAGTTTTCCAAAATATATGCATGTATTTGTATAGGTAGCGATTCATAAAATAATATATTTCCACATGGGGTTGTCTGAAGTGAGTTTCCTTACAATAGGTTTTTGGGGGTTTTTTGCACAATTTACCTTTCATAAATTCATTCTTGAAAGATACACATTGCTTCTCACAATTCAGGAAACTTTGGATAGCCACATACTCAATTCTGGTTTGAACCGAGATTCGCAAATTAAAATTGCAAATGTGCTGGGTTCACATGAAAAATGAACTTACAATATATTTTCCCACTTTATCCCCATCTCTTTTGGAAAAATATATATATATATAGTTGCTGACAAAGACATCTGAATAAAAGTAATGGCCTCATATCAATCTGAGCTGCGAATACCTAGTTTTCCACCAAGATAAAAGAAGGAAATAGTTTCCAAAGGCTTTGACAAACACAGAAAGAAAGAGAGATGTGGATAGACCATTGGTATGATTCATTCCCCTCAATTTTACCAATGTCAGTTATATTCTTTGTGCACTTTTCTGAATAGAATGGAGACTATATTTCTCTTGTGCAAAGGAAGGGAACCTGATGCCATATTAGACACATTGATATCGGTGACCTCTAAGCACTTAGATTTCTGGAAATTGCCTTAATTCAGTCCACCTTGAGGTCTTCTTCTCCTGTCTTTTTTTTTTTACACTATATTGAAGAGAGATGATTTAAAAACCTGGATGAAGTCTGACACTTTTGAATCATATTACTTTGCAACTGCACTGATTTACAAGAGATGGGTAACCGCCACCCTCCAACCTCTTTTTAATATGCCCTCTGGAGAGCTCACTACCCAAATACATTGGAAAATTGCCAATGATAAAAGCACTATTTCTCATTGATTTCAGGAGAAAAATAGAGAAAAGTCGATAAGCTCTTGAATTGGCTTCATACAAAAATCTAAAAAATCTAAATACACCTAAACCTTTAAAGAGGTGGGCATCCCAGCTCCACAAAATCGTCATGATGGGATTGTAAGGCAATCCTATTAACCAATGGTGAAATGTAAAAATTGTTACTACCAGTTCTGTGGGCGTGGCTTGGTGAGGAGATTAATGTGACTGGATGGGCGTGGCCAACTTTTTTTTTTTTACTGTTAAAAGCATTTTTTCTACAACCTCTTCGGCTGAAGAAGTTGTAAAAAAATGCTTTTAAAAGGCTCTGACGATCCCAGCTGAGCTGCGCGATCATGAGAGCCTTTTTTTTTTAACTTTTAAAAATGCTTTTAAAAGTAAAAAAAACCAAACCTCTGATGATCTCGCAGCTCAGCAGGCATTGGGGGGAGCAGGGATTTTTGCGACCGGTTCTCCAAACCACCTGCCACCATCGCTACCAGATCGGACGATCCGGTCCAAACAGGGAGCATTTCACCCCTGCAATTAACTATGGCTGAAGAGGTTGTAATAAAAAAAGCTTTTAAAAGTCTCCTCTGGTGATCCCAGCTGAGTTGCCTGATCATCAGAGTCTTAAAAGCACTTTTAAAAGTAAAAAAAACCAAACCTCTGATGATCTCGCAGCTCAGCGGGCATTGGGGGGAGCAGGGATTTTTGCGACCGGTTCTCCAAACCACCTGCCACCATCGCTACCAGATCGGGCGATCCGGTCCAAACAGGGAGCATTTCACCCCTGCAATTAACTATGGCTAAAGAGGTTGTAATAAAAAATGCTTTTAAGAGTCTCCTCTGGTAATCCCAGCTGAGTTGCCTGATCATCAGAGTCTTAAAAGCATTTTTTAATATGAAAAAGATGTAGAAAAAATGCTTTTAAAAGTAAAAAAAAAAAGTTGGCCACACCCACCCAGTCACATTAACCCCCCACCAAGCCACGCCCACAAAATCGGTAGTAACAAATTTTACATTTCACCCCTGATACAAGTGGTCTGCAGATATTTTCACAGTCGTCTTTTTGACTCATGCAGTATACAGGTCCTCAATGGAAGGCAGGATGGTAGCCATTGTTTTTCTGCAGTTCTAATGATCCTCTGAAGTCTGTGTCTGTCTTGTTGGGTTGCAGAACCAAACTAGACAATTATGGAGGTGCAGATGACAGACTCAATCATTCCTCTGTAGAACTGGATCAGCAGCTCCTTGGGCAGTTTGAGCTTTCTGAGTTGGCGCAGAAAGAACATTCTTTGTTGTGCTTTTTTGATGACGTTTTTAATGTTAAATGTCCATTTTAAGTCTTGAGATATGCCAGAACCTAGACACTTGAAGGACTCTACTGTTGATACTGTGTTGTTTAGTATTATAAGAGGTGGTAATATATATATATATATAAATATATATACATATATAAATATAAAAGTGTACCTATAAAATAACACATTTTTGGAGTATAAGATGCACAGGAGTATAAGACGCACCTTAGTTTTTGGGGAGGAAAATAAGAAAAAAGCTGATTGGCAGGTGGATTGGCCTCCCAGAATACCCCCAATCAGCTGTTCCCAAAGGTGAATTTTAGCAACAGGTTCCTTGGTTGTGAGCTCTGTGCCTTGCTTTTTTTCCCTTTTTTTTCTCTGCCTCTGAAAGCCTCTGAAACAGCTTCAGAAAAAAAGCCTCTGAAGCTCTGTTTGGGGGCTTTTTTTCCTGAAGCTTCATTTCTGATGCTTTTTTTTCAGCCTCTGAAACCTCTGTTTGAGAAGCTGGGCAGGGCTTTATTCAGAGTATAAGACACACTCAGATTTTCACCCTGTTTTTTGGGAGAGGATGCAAAAAATATGGCAGTATATTTTAGTGGTAAAAGGAAACCAGGCCTCCAAAGAACACAATGGCTGGACACTATCAAAGCTGACATCAGCCAGAACATGGAAGTAGCCCAAGATTGGAAGATGTTCAGAGACCTGGCCCATAGAATTGCCAAGAGTCAGACACAACTGAATGGATATCATCATCACCATCATCACCGTACATCAACTTCCCAGCTGACTGTCACCTCCCTGCCTTCCAATATTTCAATGAAATTACAAAGGAAGATGTTTCCTGTCTTATTAAGAAAGCTGAGAAGCCACTGCAGTCTGAAGGAGAGATAAGTAAAAGGAGCAAAACCTCTTCCCATGCACCACTTTTTGACAGTAAAGTTCGGAAAACTGCCAAAAGAAATCTAATGCAGTCAAGAATAAGGAAACCAAAAAGTAGAGTTTTATTAGGGAAATAAAAGTTTGAGAAAATGGGTAGAAAATATGATAGGGTATTAGTTATAAATGAATGAATGATTTTAATTTTGAACTAACTGCATTTCTTGACTTTTTTTTTTCCAGCTGTATCTTTAATTATCATAGTTGGAGACTTTTTGTTATTAAAGAATGGGTAATAAAGTATCAGAAATAAGTACAGAGCACATTGGAGTGCTTCTTCGTGCTATTAAAAAATTTGCCATCTCTATTTAATAATCTTCAGTATTTCTTTAATATACCGTCCTGTACTATTGTAGTGCTAAACAATAGCCCGAGTTCTTGTATAAGGTAAGATAGAAGATTATATAATGTATGAAGAAGATAAACGCAGTATAAAATTGAAGCAAAATGATAGCTTTTTTTGAGATTAAAATAAACCACCTTTTTCAAAATTTGGTTTTTCCACTCTTGATTTTCCAAGAGTAACAGTCTTCTAGATTCCCTTGTTACCAGGGCAAAAGTTATTTTTTCCCCTCTCTCTCTCCCTCTCCCTCCTTGTCCCTTGATGTTTTACTCTTACTTTATAAATCTTGAGGTCTGTTATACTCATTATATTTTCTAGTTTCTGGTCAGGTACATTTCCCAACTCTGGCAAAATGACATAGATACACACTGCTCATTGGAGAACAAGACTTCAGGGAAGCAGGAACATCAAATATATCTTGAAGGTTTTTATTTCAGTTTCTCCTTTTACTGCTTTATTACCTACTATTTCTCTTCTATCGCCTCTAGTTACACGCAGCATCCACAGTTATTTTAATTATACTTTTTCTTCTGCCACTTACCTCCAGTATTTTGTTCTTGTCCGAGCGCTCCTGTTTTTGCTCATCAATGCATTTAGCACATAAATGTCACAAATGATGCTTTCATTTTTCACCATTCCACATTTTTAAAATGTCTTCAAATGTTTTCATTTTTATCAAATGTCTGTCCATCTACCCCATGGAACTGTATAACATGCAAACATAATAATTTATTAAAAACAAAAGAAATCACATTGATTTCCCATCATCTCCCATATACCACACCAGCCCAGACTAGAGCTTCAGTTACTAACATCTTGGTCCCAATGTCTAGGGTAAAAGCCTAGGGTAAAAGCCTTCATAGGCTTCCAGAAAGCCTATAGAATTGGGCCCATTTGTATCTGTTTGAGGAGGCTGTTCCATTGGGCAGGTGTCATGAAAGGGAAGGAACACAGTCCTAGGCTGCATAAACAGAGGGATAGAATCAATATCATGTGAAGTGTTAATATCATTTTATAAGGCCTTAGTAAGGCCACACTTGGAATACTGCATTCAGTTTTGCTCTCCACGATGTAAAAAAGATGTGGAGACTCTGGAAAGAGTGCAGAGAAGAGCAACGAAGCTGATTAGGGACCTGGAAGCTAAAACATATGAAGAACGGTTGCAGGAACTGGGTATGTCTAGTTTAATGAAAAGAAGGACTAGGGGAGACATGATAGCAGTGTTCCAATATCTCAGGGGTTGCCACAAAGAAGAGGGAGTCAAGCTATTCTCCAAAGCACCTGAGGGTAGGACAAGAAGCAATAGGTGGAAACTAATCAAGGAGAGGAGAAACCTAGAACTAAGGAGCAATTTCCTGACAGTTAGAAAAATTAATCAGTGGAACAACTTGCCTCCAGAAGTTGTGAATGCTCCAACACTGGAAGTTTTTAAGAAGATGTTGGATAACCATTTGTTTGAAGTGGTGTTTCTTGCCTAAGCAGGGAGTTGGATTAGAAGACCTCCAAGGTCCCTTCCAGCTCTGTTATTCTATTCTATTCTATTCTATTCTATTCTATTCTATTCTATTCCATTCCATTCCATTCCATTCCATTCCATTCCATTCCTTTCCTTTCCATTCCATTCCATTCCATTCTATTCTATTCTATTCTATTATATTCTTCTCAAGGTGTCACTTTTCAGAGGAACTTACAGGCATGAGAAATGGTCCTTTATGATCACCAATCTAAATTCTTCATTAGTTCAAATCTTCCATTGATTTGCAACAACACTGTGGAAAGTAGAATTTGTCATCCCTTTATTTCTTTTACCTCTTGCTCCCATCTTTTCCTTTCCCCTTAGCATAAATCAATTCACAAATGACAATTTGAAGTGTGTGTGGGGGGGGGAAATCCAGCAAACCTTAGTATTGCTTTGAATGTTCAGTTTATCCTGCCTCATTCTTCCCTTCCACACTTTTTTAAAAAAACTATCTAGAAGTCAAGAGAATCCTCTCTCTAAATCTGGCAACAGATTTTATGTTTGAATTCTGGTTCTTAAGCTATGGGACTTGAAGTAAAACAAAACTTCAAATGGCAAGACAAGCCTTGTACAAACAGTATGAAGAGAAGGTCAACATTTTGGAAGGAGAGAAGGATGTTATCTCCCACACAGAATAAACCTAACAAGGAAGAAAATAAACACATGGTTTCTGTCTCCACGAAAATTACAATTGACACAAATATTAATTTTGCCAATCCCACTTGAAAAAATCACATAGCAAATGTTTCCATTTGAGTTTTAAAGGGTATATGTACCCACACAAATACATACAGCACACTTAACTAAAGTATAATGATCAAGTCTCGCCTGGATTACTGCAATGCTCTCTACATGGGGCTCCCCTTGAAGGGCATCCGGAGGCTGCAGTTAGTTCAGAATGCGGCTGCGCGGGTTATAGAGGGAGCCCCTCGTGGCTCCCGTATGACACCAATCCTGCGCAGACTGCACTGGCTACCTGTGGCCTTCCGGGTGCGCTTCAAGGTTTTGGTAACCACCTTCAAAGCGCTCCATGGCATAGGGCCGGGTTATTTACGGGACCGCCTACTGCTACCGAATACCTCTCACCGACCCGTGCGCTCTCACAGAGAGGGACTCCTCAGGGTGCCGTCAGCTAGGCAGTGTCATCTGGCGACGCCCAGGGGAAGGGCCTTCTCTGTGGGGGCTTCCACCCTCTGGAATGAACTCCCCCCAGGACTCCGTCAACTTCCGGACCTCCGAATCTTCCGTCGCGAGCTCAAGACACATTTATTCATCTGTGCAGGACTGGCTTAGATTTTAAATTTATAGGGGTTTTAAATTGGTTTTAATATTTATATTTATATTTTTAATAATTAGGCATTAGAATAAGTTTTTTAATGATTATCTTAATTTTGTATATAAATGTTTTATGTGCCTGTGAACCGCCCTGAGTCCTTCGGGAGATAGGGCGGTATATAAATATGAATAATAAATAAATAAATAAATAAGTAGGGTTTAACAGACTAACAGACTTGAGAGGAAACGTAGAGGTTTTTTAGTCCAAAGCCATTCTCAAGCAGGAAATCCTATACCATTTATATATAATATACATTTATATATAATCAAGAAGAGGGCCTTGAAAATAGTTACAGATCCCTCACATCCTGGACATAAACTCCTACCATCAAAACGACGCTATAGAGCACTGCACACCACAACAACTAGACACAAGAACAGTTTTTTTCCCGAAGGCCATCACTCTGCTAAACAAATAATTCCCTCAACACTGTCAAACTATTTACTAAATCTACACTACTATTAATCTTCTCATCATTTTCATCACCAATCTCTTTCCACTTATGACTGTAACTTTTGGTTGCTATCATTAAGGGTTAAATTGCAACCTATGACCATCATTTGTGTTGTAAATGTTGTACCTTTGATGAAGGTTTTCTTTTTCTTTTATGTACACTGAGAGCATATGCACCAAAACAAATCCCTTGTGTGTCCAATCACACTTGGCCAATAAATTCTGTTCTGTTCTATTCTATTCTATTCTATTTCAGAAAAATGGTTGCCCAACCTTTTTTTTTTAAGAACCTCCAGTGTTGGATCACCTACAATGTATGGATACAAATCATTCCATTGTTTTATTGTTCTCACTGTCAGGAAATTTTTTCCTTAGTTCTAAATGTTTCTCTCCTTGATAAATTGCCATCCATTGCTTCTTGTTTTGCCTTCAAGTACTTTGGAGAATAGCTGGACACCCGCCCCCCCTTCTTTGTGGCAACTCCTCAAATATTGGAACACTGCTATCAGGTCACCCCTAGGCTTTCTTTTCACTAGACTAGACAAACCCAATTCCTGCAACCATTTTTCATATGTTTTAGCCTCCAGTCCTCTAATCATCTTTGTTGTCATGATCTACAAACAAGAAAAACTGAATTCAAAGACATTCTCAACGATAGAAATTCCATTAGTGACTTTGAACCAAAATGCAGTCCATGTTCTCAGCCTAACTGTTTTATTATTTTTGGAAAACATTTCAACAATTTGAAAGAATTCTGGGACTTGAAGACCTTAGATCTAATTATTTCCAAAGTAGAGAACCACTGTTCTACAGCCACAAGGATATTTAAAGTATCTCTTCTTATTCAGAGACTAGGATTTTTTTCTATAAAAGTTTTTCAAATTCTATGTAGAATCAGTAAATGATATTCTCGGGAAGAGGATGGAAATGGTTTAAAGGAGGAAATATTGATTTGTCTTAGGAATGATATGTTTTGTTTCATCTCATCTAAACTAAGGTCATAGCAACTGCAGAACGGATCTTGTTTTGTATTGTACAAAATAGTCTTGGTGAAGCTTCCTTACTACTATTGTATTAGCTATGGAAAGAATTGGAAAGCAGTGATAACCCACGGAAAAATGAAGAATAAAAATGAGAAAACTTTGTTCTATCTTACTTTCAAATCAAGGAAATATCTATATTTTATCTTTAGGGAAACTGAAGATTAACCACCTCTGTAAAGCTGCTCCTTAAAGCTTGACAGCTGTGAACCTTAGGAAAATCGAGCCAAATTGGAAATGCCATTATCGTACAATACATATAAAATGCTCAGTGCTATTATGAGCCTTACTAATCTATTGGCCTTAGCAGCATCTTGTGGTTTCAGAGGTTAATTATTGGTCACTTAAGAACCAGATTACAAATTTGTTTCCTTTTAGCCATATTGAGTTTTCCTTTGCTCTGTTAATTTGGGACAGCATAAATGGACATTCCCAGTTGTCTTTAATCAGAGCATTCATTTTATATTTCAATCTATAGAAATATAAACTATATCTTCTGGTGCTATTTTCCATAGCACCAGAAGGCAAGACAAGAAAAAAAAATGGATGGAAACTAATCAAGGAGGGAAGCAGAACTAAGGAGAAATTTCCTAAAGATGAGAACAATTAACCAGTGAAACAGCTTGTCTTCAGAAGTTGTGAGTGCTTCATTACTGGAGGTTTTTAAGAAGAGACTGGACAGCCATTTGTCTGGAATAGTATAGGGTCTCCTGCTTGAGCAGGGGTTGGACTAGAAGACCTCCAAGGTCCTTCCAACTCTATTTTGTAACTATTCTGTAAGTAGCCAGACTGCTACAGAAGATGTTCATTGTCACTCAGTGATAATCACTCAATGACAAAATCGCCAAGATTGAAAGTAAGGAATTCAACAAGAAATCAGACACAGAAACATATACATTTTGATCAGACCATGATTCCCTTTGGATGTTCAGAATGAAAAACAGAATTTCACCATGCAAAACAAAACAAAACATATGAATATATCCAACCTGGAATTTTGTTCAGCTTTTTTCTCTAAAATACATTTCCACTTACAGTCTTTTCCATTTAGTAGCATCCAGGAAAAAAAAAAGAAGTAATTTAGGGTGCTGTGATTGTGGGTTTTCTTTTCCCCTCTGGCAAAACTTTACACCCATTTTATCTCATTATATCTCACTGATATTTATCTTGCCCGTGCTGCATTTCATCACTTTTTCAGAATGTATTCTTTATCTCAGAGCCTCCTTGCTCTGTCAATTGCCTTACAAAAGAATTCTTAACATGCAAGAAATCCACTAACAAATGCTTCTTGTGTGTATGTGTTGGAAGGAGCAGGGACTGAGGTAGGGGGGATTTTTGCCGCTTCAAGAAAGCTACTGTATTTTTCAGAGTATAAGACACACTTCCCACCCACCCACCCCCCGCAAAGAGGGTGAACATTTGGGTGTGTGTCTTAAACACCGAATGTAGCCCTGTCCACAAGGCCAAAAATGCAAGGCAAGGAAGTTGTTGTGACCCAGGTTCCTGGACCTGGACTCCTGGACTCGGATGATTCAGAAAGTGAGGGAGAAGACCTGGCAAGCCCTGCTTCCCTGGCACCCACTCAAAGGGAGGAGGAGGGGCCGGCAAGGCCTGATTCTCTGGAGCCTTCTTCTGATTTGGCAACGCCCCAAGAACAGTTTTGGAGTGATGCAAGACTGCACAGACGTGACCGGCGCGTGCAGCAGAAGCAGCGTTGGGATAAAGCCAAGGAATGATGGTCATGCAGTGACATCTGCAGAGACTATAAATAGGAGGCGGGACTTCCTGGTTTTTTGTCGTGGACAAAGCAATGAATTTGCGCGGGCAAACTGTATCAATGGAGGGAAGAATATATTTGTGAGTAATTCTGGCCTTATCTATAATTTCCTCGTTATCTCCAGAAACTTGGCAGGCCCATGGGTAGACGTGGCCAGGACATTTATCTATGTAAATAAAGTAGAAGAGGAGGCCTTTGACTGACTCTTTGTTGGGAGTATTGGGGGAGGGAAACAGAACAGAAGTGGTGATGGTCTGTAGCAATCCCTGCAGCCTGGAACAGCTGATTGGGGGTATTCTGGGAGGCCGATCCACCCGCCAATCAGCTGCTCATGATGAATCAGGGTTCAATAATGTGCTGAAGCTGGCCTGGCTGTTTGCTATTTGCTGCAAGGACGTCTCAGAGTTTGCAGCAGCAATCACATCCAGAAAGCACACACAAGTAACTGATTCAACAGGATTCAATAACTTCTCTTTATATATAATGTAACAAATGAAGTAAATCGGGGTGAAATCTACTTACCTTCCCTACCGGGTTGGAAGAGCGCGCTCCGTGCACGCTTCGCTCACATACACACGCATATCACGTGTGCGCTTGGATTCTCTGTGCATGCACAAAGCCTTCTGCGTGTGCACAGAGGGTCAAAAACAGGTTACTTCCTAGTTAAACCCAGAAAGTAATGATGTCTGGGTGGGCGGGCAGAACCTCACATTGCTGCTGCTACCGGTTCTCTGAACCACGCAACTCCACCACTACTGGTTCAGCCGAACCAGTAGCATTTCACCCCTGAAGTAAATACACAACACCAAAAGCAGGTTTTCCAATGTGTTAGTAAATTAAAGTGAACCACTCCAATCTCAATTGCAGAAAATATGACTTCAGTAACAGAGTTGTTAATGCCTGGAATGCACTACCAGACTCCATGGTCTCACCCCAAAATCCCCAAAACTTTAACCTAAGACTGTCTACTGTTGACTTCACCCCATTCATAAGAGGTCTGTTGGGATGTGCATAAGAGCACCAGCGTGCCTACCATCCCTGTCCTAATGTTCCCTTTAGTTGTATTCATTTTATGTATCAATTCATGCTTATACAGTACTTATATATATTATTTAATATGTATTTGACAAAATAAATAAATAAATAAATGCAAAACACAAGCAGAGGAGAGGAGTTTCAGTTTCCATTTTAGTTTCAAAGCAGCATGCAGCTTTAGTACAGAACAGTTGAGCTAAGCCATGGCCAGGTTCCTTGCTGTCTCTTTGTTGCTTTCACAGAAAATACTATTTCAGTTTCCAAACAGCGCTCAGCTCTCTCACGCACTCACAGGACGCTAGCCAGATGAATACCAATGGATGCTGGTAGGCAGAGGCAGATTTTTTTTTCTTATTTTCCTCCCCAAAAACTAAGGTGCGTCTTATACTCTGGAACATCTTAGACTCAGAAAAATATGGTATCTTACAATTCACCAAATGAAAATAAACCATGTTTATTTTATATGAATTTCATCCAGGCTTAAACATTCCAAAAGTTGTTTTGATATAGTTTCATAGAAAGTTAGCACCAACCCTTCTCCTAGAAGAATGAAATATTTTGTGAAATATTAAAAAGGCAGAATATTATGTTTCCCCATAAAAGAGAAATAGAAATCTTAAGGGAGACAGAAACTCAGAGCCACTGTTTCCTGCCCTGAAACAGATACAAAGCTGAGGTCAGCTTTTAGAAATGCAGATTTGGTAATCCATTCAATACAGGATACTTTTGCAGAATTAGGTAGAATGGTAGGATCAACCCTCACTCAAGATCCAAACCAAGAAAGCCATTAAGACACAATAAGAATGGCCCAACATCCTTTCAGGACACAAGCCCCCTCATTACATCATCTCAGAGAGTCCAGGCTTCAATCAAACTTAATTTAGATAATCTAAAAAGTTAGCTATGACCCATACAGCAACCAATAGAACACATGCTCTTGCCACAGGAACAGGAAGCTCAAATTCAAAGCCCAGAGATGGTATAAATAACCCTCACTCTCCACTCCATGTGTTCAGCTGCACCAGGACCTCAAACCTATGTGGTCCTGTTCATTAGTTTCGGTCGCCATGATGTAAAAAAGATGTGGAGACTCTAGAAAGAGTGCAGAGAAGAGCAACAAAGATGATTAGGGGCCTGGAGGCTAAAACATATGAAGAACAGTAGCAGGAACTGGGCATGTCAGCAGTGTTCCAATATCTCAGGGGTTGCCACAAAGAAGAGGGAGTCAAGCTATTCTCCAAAGCACCTGAGGGCAGGACAAGAAGCAATAGGTGAAAACTAATCAAGGAGAGAAACAACCAGAACTAAGGAGAAATTTCCTGACAATTAGAACAATTAATCGGTAGAACAATTTGCCTGCAGAAATTGTGAATGCTCCAACACCAGACGTTTTTAAAAAGAGATTAGATAACCATTTGTTTGAAGTGGTGTAGGTTTCCTGCCTAAGCAGGGGGTTGGACTAGAAGACCTCCAAGGTCCCTTCCAACTCTCTTCTCCTCTCCTCTCCTCTCCTCTCCTCTCCTCTCCTCTCCTCTCCTCTCCTCTCCTCTCCTCTCCTCTCCTCTCCTCTCCTCTCTTCTCTTCTCTTCTCTTCTCTTCTCTTCTCTTCTCTTCTCTTCTCTTCTCTTTTCTTCATAAGCCATCTTTCTAATCAGCCTCCATGTTTCTAGTGTCTTTCTCCTCACCTGGAACTGAACCAAATGGATATCTCTTCCAACAGTTTCTTGGAAAATTCTAGGCTTATTTATTTATCAAATTTCTAAACTGCCCGTCTCCCTGACACAAGGATTCTGGGCTGGTGCACATGCAAAAATATTAAAACGTAAAAACAGTACGTAAAATTAAAAAAAAAAAACCAGTTTAAACTTTTAGTAATAGTTGCCACAATTTATTGTGCAATTTAATGTTTTGTCGCTTCATGGTTTGGCATAAAAAAACTGGGCAACAATATGTTGATTGTCGTGCACATTAATATAATCTTTTTTTAAATAAAAAAATGAAGGGAGGGAGAAGACCCTATCTAAATCCATTAATAACAGCTGCTCTGCTCCTTTAATGTCAGTTTTGCCCTTTGCATCCTGCAAATTATGCAGAATTACTTGAGGTTTTATAATCTTACGAAACTTCAGAGTGGGAGATAAACAGAGCTACCCCCTGCCAAAATATTTCTTTCTACTAAAATGGTACATTGTGGCATTTTACTTGTCTCTACAGTGATTTTTTAATGAATTACCTTTATCTAGATTCAATTTTATATCCTGATACAGAGGGGAGAGAAAAGGAAATTTAAACAGAAGTTAAAAAAAAGGTATAATGCCAGCTCACATTCTGTGACTTTCTGATAAATTGACATACATGAGTAATAGATGAACTTGTCGCATTAAATTATATCCTGGTTCAATTTATTCTATACTATTATCATATCTATTTCCCAAAATTGTCAAAGAATTATATACTTTAACATCACCCTATATTACATACAAACTTAGAAAAAAATAACTGAAATATTTTCCTACGCTACCTTGTTTTTTTTAATGTTATTTTCAGCATTGCATGCGTTTCAACATGCATCTTTGCTTATTATGCATATGTTAAATTTATTTCGTTTCTTTTCAGAATGCCCTGTTTTAGCTCCTAGCTTCACGATACTTTAACTCAGTTGAAGCATGCATTTTACAAATCAGATCTACTGTAAACCATAAACATTTGTACCCACTTAAGAAAACTATGAAGGCTAAGAAATAATATTACCAATGACTCTCTGGTAGAACGTTTCAACAGTTCAGAAAATGTTCTGAGAAAAAGATACACGTTTTCTGAAAAATACTAGCTCTCTTGTAAACTAAAACTATTTTTTCTACAGCATTTTTGTTATGTATCTTTAAATATTTTGGGCGGGAAAAAGCACGTTGCTGATTGGTTGAAGCCGCCGGTTAAACAGTATATAAGGAGAGGTTTCTCCCCAGCCAGGTTGCTGGGTTCACCCTATATTAAAGAGCTGTTGTCACTACCCTGGTCTCCAGCCTCGTTACTTCCCGAACTTAACACTGGCGACGAGGATGGGATTTCGAGGCTAAGGAGCACCAGAACCGAGCTGAAGCACGGAAGAACCGAACCCAGCAAACCCAGGGCAGAAACGCGGAGATGGCCAGTTACACTCCGCCCGCGCCGTTTGACCCAGCTAGAGAGAAATGGGGAACGATGCATGACCCGTTTGAAAGCTTCTAGAAGCAAACGAACTGCAAGGAGTTCCAGACAACCGCAAAGGGCATATTTCTTGAGCCACTGCGGTCCCGAGGTCATCGACATCGCGGAAGCCCTGGCAGAGCCAACGCCGTACAATCGGTATCTTGGCAAACTCTGCAAACCCTGCTAAAACCATTTCGCGCCAACGCCGTCCAAATACGCGGCGCTTTGAATTTGGAGAGCTGACAGCTAGAGGCGAATCCATCAGCGACTACATGGCCGCCTGCAGAAAGCCTCCAAAGACTGTGGGTACCGAGACCTGGACGAGGCGCTGGAGCAACTCATCCGTGGGGTCAGAGACATGCGTTTGCGGCGGCTGCTATCAAAAGCAATCTAACGCTGGCAAACGCCTGGACGAAGCCAGAGCGCATGAAATGTCCACCCAAGCGGCGGAGACCCTGCAAAAGCCACTCACACCAAAGGCGAGCACAAAGTCAACCCCGTGCACCAAGAAGAGATCCAGACCGAATCCGACGGTGAGGATGAGGAAGGGTTTGCCGAACCGAAACGCGCAAAGAAGACCGACGAATGCGGAAGTTGCGGAGGTCAACACCAGCGCCAACGCTGCAAGTTCAAGGACGCTACATGTCGGCGGTGCGAGAAGAAGGGCACCTAGCTCAAGTCTGTCGAGCTCCCCAACCTTCCCGCCGAAAATTCAAATCGGCCAATCAGAGCGCTGGATCGGCAAGGCGACCCGTGATTGGCTCAAACAAAAAGGCGCGAACTCGAATCAAACGACTGTGATCATAGGCGCGCACAACCCGGTGGAGAAGAAAATCTTCACCAAACCCAAAATAGAAGGAGTGCCGTGCCGACTCGAAGTGGACACGGGTCAGCGATCACCATCATGTCCTGGGACACTTTGGCGAAGCTGCCATCAGTCGCGGCGCCACCTGCAAACACAACGGCTACGAGTCCACGACTACCAAGGGAATCGCATCCCTGTTCGAGGACCACCTCTGTCCGAGTCGAGTACGGACCACACAAGAAGACCCTGCCCATCACGATCGTCGAAGGGACCCTGCCTAGTTTGTTGGGACTAGACTGGTTCGTGCATTGGGCATGGGAGTGACTGGCATCTACAGAAGTGACTGTAACCTGAAAGACATACTCATGAACGAGTTCAAGATGTCTTCAAGGACTGCCTGGGCAAGTACAAGGGGACCCCTATTTCCTTCAACTTAGACCCCAGGTAGCCCCATTAGGTTAAAGGCAAGGAGAGTCCTTTGCCCTTAAACCTAAGATTGACAAGGAGCTAGATAAGCTCATAAATCAGGGATTTTGGTGCCAGTCGATCACGCAAAGTGGGAGACACCAATCGTCACCCCAGTAAAACCAGATGGGTCAATTAGAATCTGCGCTGACTACAAGGCGACGTTAAACAAAGCCTTACAGAAAAGCGCTTACCCGGTTCCCGTGGTGCAACACTTGCTGCACTCGTTGGGGCAAGGGCAAGTCTTTGCAAAGTTAGACTTGGCTCAAGCCTATCAACAACTGCCCGTAGACGCCAACACAGCCGAAGCCCAAACGATTGTAACTCACAGAGGTGCTTTCAAGTGTACCCGATTACAATTTGGGGTGAGTGTGGCACCGGGGCTGTTCCAAAATTTAATGGAACGACTTCTGCAAGGGCTCCCAGGGGTAGTCCCCTACTTCGATGATGTATTGATATCAGCCGAAAATTTAGAGGAATTGGGGGAGCGTTTGAGAAAAGTTCTGGGCATTTTCCGGTCAGCCGGACTAAAGGTTAAAGTGAACAAATGCCAGATAGGGGTAGAATCTGTAGAGTTCTTGGGCTACAGAATAGACAAGAAAGGAATTCACCCCACTGAGAGCAAAGTCAAGGCAATCAGAAAGGCTCCAGCGCCCAAAAACAAAACAGAGCTACAGGCATTCCTGGGGCTAGTGAATTTTTACGCGGTCTTTTTAAAAAACAAGGCGACCGTTGCTGAGCCGCTGCATAAGCTTCTGGGAAAGAATACTGTTTGGTCTTGGGGAAAGTCGGAAGCTAGGGCTTTCGAAGCAGTAAAAAACCTACTCTCGAGCGATAGCCTACTGATCCAGTATCATAGCTCATTGCCATTATTACTGGTTTGCGATGCCTCCCTTACGGGTGGGGCTGTGCTCAGCCACAGACTTCAAACGGCACAGAAGCCCCTATAGCCTTCTACTCCAGAACGATGTCCTCCAGAGAGGAACTATAGCCAGTTGGATAAGGAAGCGCTAGCAATTGTGTCAGGGTAAAAAGTTTCACGAATACGTTTTGGTAGAGACTTTGAAATTGTTACTGACCATAGACCGCTGTTAGGATACTGGCTGGCGATCACCAACGCCTGTGGCACTTATGCCACGATTGACCCGATGGACTATCTTCTTAGCCGCTTATTCCTACAAGCTGCAGCATCGACCGGGAAAAGAAGTGGGGCATGGGGACGCTTTAAGCAGATGCCCACTACCAGGGGCGATCAAGACCCCACTCCGGGACGCCCATCCTGCTAATTGACTCTTGACTCTGGCCCAGTCACATCTAAGGAGGTGGCTCGGGCACCATACCGGGACGTTACTTTGAGGACTGTACTCGGTTGGGTACAAAGAGGGTGGCCCGCTGCACCGGGCGAGCGTTTTAAGGAATTTGTAAAAAAACGTGGGGAACTCTCGGCTCAAGGGGGGTGCCTGCTATGGGGCGATCGAGTGGTGATCCCGGAGAAATTGAGGAAAGGGTATTGGACCTCCTCCACGAGGGTCACCCAGGGATCAAGGATGAAGGGCTAGCAGAAGCTATGTGTGGTGGCCACTAATGGACTCAGAAATTGCTGAGAGGGTAGGAAATGCCAGGCTTGCCAAGAGTCCAGACCGCTACCCCCAACGGCCCCAGTCAGGAATGGGAAAACCCCAAGGGCCCTGGTCAAGAATCCATTAATAACAGCTGCTCTGCTCCTTTAATGTCAGTTTTGCCCTTTGCATCCTGCAAATTATGCAGAATTACTTGAGGTTTTATAATCTTACGAAACTTCAGAGTGGGAGATAAACAGAGCTACCCCCTGCCAAAATATTTCTTTCTACTAAAATGGTACATTGTGGCATTTTACTTGTCTCTACAGTGATTTTTTAATGAATTACCTTTATCTAGATTCAATTTTATATCCTGATACAGAGGGGAGAGAAAAGGAAATTTAAACAGAAGTTAAAAAAAAGGTATAATGCCAGCTCACATTCTGTGACTTTCTGATAAATTGACATGCATGAGTAATAGATGAACTTGTCGCATTAGATTATATCCTGGTTCAATTTATTCTATACTATTATCATATCTATTTCCCAAAATTGTCAAAGAATTATATACTTTAACATCACCCTATATTACATACAAACTTAGAAAAAAATAACTGAAATACATTCCTATGCTACCTTGTTTTTTTAATGTTATTTTCAGCATTGCATGCGTTTCAACATGCATCTTTGCTTATTATGCATATGTTAAATTTATTTCATTTCTTTTCAGAATGCCCTGTTTTAGCTCCTAGCTTCATGATACTTTAACTCAGTTGAAGCATGCATTTTAAAAATCAGATCTATTGTAAACCATAAACATTTGTACCCACTTAAGAAAACTATGAAGGCTAAGAAATAATATTACCAATGACTCTCTGGTAGAACGTTTCAACAGTTCAGAAAATGTTCTGAGAAAAAGATACACGTTTTCTGAAAAATACTAGCTCTCTTGTAAACTAAAACTATTCTTTCTACAGCATTTTATTTTTAAATGACCAATATCTTATGACTTCATCACCACGTGATTCTGAAGATGCCACTAATAGAATTCTAAAGTAGAAAATCTCATCAGATCTGTCAGCAAAGCTGAAATCACACATAGTTAGCTATTTTTTGAAACATGTCATGGCATTTAAGGATTTTTTAATAATAAAAAAATAATGCTGAAAGCCAGTAACTCTGACTAGGGAAGCTGTTGGGTCTATGCTGCTAACATCTGCTGGAGGAATTGGTTGAGTGATCAAGTTGCTTCTTTCCCCAGATAATTAGATTATATCCTGGTTCAATTTATTCTATACTATTATCATATCTATTTCCCAAAATTGTCAAAGAATTATATACTTTAACATCACCCTATATTACATACAAACTTAGAAAAAAATAACTGAAATACATTCCTATGCTACCTTGTTTTTTTAATGTTATTTTCAGCATTGCATGCGTTTCAACATGCATCTTTGCTTATTATGCATATGTTAAATTTATTTCATTTCTTTTCAGAATGCCCTGTTTTAGCTCCTAGCTTCATGATACTTTAACTCAGTTGAAGCATGCATTTTAAAAATCAGATCTATTGTAAACCATAAACATTTGTACCCACTTAAGAAAACTATGAAGGCTAAGAAATAATATTACCAATGACTCTCTGGTAGAACGTTTCAACAGTTCAGAAAATGTTCTGAGAAAAAGATACACGTTTTCTGAAAAATACTAGCTCTCTTGTAAACTAAAACTATTCTTTCTACAGCATTTTATTTTTAAATGACCAATATCTTATGACTTCATCACCACGTGATTCTGAAGATGCCACTTATAGAATTCTAAAGTAGAAAATCTCATCAGATCTGTCAGCAAAGCTGAAATCACACATAGTTAGCTATTTTTTGAAACATGTCATGGCATTTAAGGATTTTTTAATAATAAAAATAATGCTGAAAGCCAGTAATCGCAGCCCTGTGGCACCTATTCGCAACCCACGGGTTGCCTGACACGCTAGTATCCGATAACGCCCGCAATTCACGGCAACCCAGTTTGAGGAATACTTGGCAGAGAGGGCATCCGACATGCCCTCTCTGCGCCTCTCCACCCCGCGTCAAATGGCCTTGCAGAGCGTTCCGTCCGGAGCGCTAAGGAGGCATTGTCCAGACTCCAGCCAGGCGACTGGCAAACAAAGATAGATTTCTTTCTGGCCGTTCAGCATAGAACCCCCAGCACTGCAACAGGCAGAAGCCCAGCCGAATTATTGATGGGACGGCCCAAGTTGGCTAGCAGGGCAAATCATAAAGCAACCGTCCAAAATCATACTTAGTTGAGTTAAAGACAACCGAGTATGGAGGCGCCACATAGATCAGATAAGAAAACGAATAGCCGAACCACCTGAGCTAAATGAGACAGATCATGACCACTCATTATTTGAACCCACAGCTGACCATAACCCGGGGGAGGCGCAAGACTTAGCTGAGTTCCCGGAGGTCCAGCGACGCCATCAGGTTCCCATTGGAAACAGCAGGAAAACTCTGCAGTAATCCAAGGCCGGATGGCCTAGAAAAAGAGTCTGCAAGTAATCCAGGGCCGGATGGCCTAGAGAAAGAGCTGGGAGGAGCAAACAGCCCCTCCGACCAGCTCAACCCACTCCCAAGGACTGAACCGCGCAGGTCCGAAAGAATCAGGAGACGCCCAAGTTATTTGCGTGACTACGTCGAAAAATAACATGTAAATAATATGTAAATATAGGTAAAGTGTTTTCTGGGAGGGGAGGAGTGTTATGTATCTTTAAATATTTTGGGCGGGAAAAAGCACGTTGCTGATTGGTTGAAGCCGCCGGTTAAACAGTATATAAGGAGAGGTTTCTCCCCAGCCAGGTTGCTGGGTTCACCCTATATTACATACAAACTTAGAAAAAATAACTGAAATACATTCCTATGCTACCTTGTTTTTTTAATGTTATTTTCAGCATTGCATGCGTTTCAACATGCATCTTTGCTTATTATGCATATGTTAAATTTATTTCATTTCTTTTCAGAATGCCCTGTTTTAGCTCCTAGCTTCATGATACTTTAACTCAGTTGAAGCATGCATTTTAAAAATCAGATCTATTGTAAACCATAAACATTTGTACCCACTTAAGAAAACTATGAAGGCTAAGAAATAATATTACCAATGACTCTCTGGTAGAACGTTTCAACAGTTCAGAAAATGTTCTGAGAAAAAGATACACGTTTTCTGAAAAATACTAGCTCTCTTGTAAACTAAAACTATTCTTTCTACAGCATTTTATTTTTAAATGACCAATATCTTATGACTTCATCACCACGTGATTCTGAAGATGCCACTTATAGAATTCTAAAGTAGAAAATCTCATCAGATCTGTCAGCAAAGCTGAAATCACACATAGTTAGCTATTTTTTGAAACATGTCATGGCATTTAAGGATTTTTTAATAATAAAAAAATAATGCTGAAAGCCAGCAACTCTGACTAGGGAAGCTGTTGGGTCTATGCTGCTAACATCTGCTGGAGGAATTGGTTGAGTGATCAAGTTGCTTCTTTCCCCAGATAATTAGATTATATGACTTGTTTTATATCATATTTAGCAGTTTAGTGGTTTTATTTGGTGCACACTTATATCGAAGCGGAGTATATTTTACAGCCAAGCAAAGAATGAAATTCAGGCTTCTACCATCTGAAATATCTTTGGGTGCAAGGCTTCTCAAGAGCTCCTTCCAGGAAAAAGACAGACATTGATTTTTGAAAAAGCTGTCTCTACTTAGAATTCCAAAAACTTGTCTACTGTTACTCTCCAAGCCTTCAGAAGCAGGCTCTAGGAAAAGTAGGAAATTTTTCACCAGCTTTTCCTCGATATAAACTGTATATATTAGAGAAAACACATATTAACTTTTCATGAAAAAATATATAATTTCTCAAACTGATCTCAGATTAATTAATATGATTTATTTTGGTGACTGTAAATCCTCATCTACCTGGGGGGGGGAGGAGGGGAACCTGGCGCAAAGGATAATGAGCAGGCCCACAACAAAAGCAAAGTTGATTGAAAGTCAATAAATCTGGTTTATCTATTTCAAGATGCTAGGCCAGAGAAATGGTCAAGTCAGTTGAGGGCATAGGGGCTGGATTAAAGCAGACAACATTGTGCCAAATTTATGAGCAGCTCAGTATTATCTAACAGTTGTTGTCAACAGGGCAGCCTGGTGCACAGAGCAGGCTGTAATAGAGGTATCCCTTCAAAATAAAAGTGTTGGTACTAGTAAGGCTATGCTCCTGGGGAGGAAAGCTATGGCTTACTAAAAAGCGGAGGCGTCACACTGCCAACAAAAGTGCTATGGTTTCCTAGTGGCAACATATGGCTGTGAAAGTTGGACCATAAGAAAGGCTGAGCACCAAAGAATTGAGGCCTTTGGACTATGGTCCTGGAGAAGACTCCTGTGAGTCCCTTGGACTGCAAGGCGATCAAACAGGTAAGTCCTAGAGGAGATCAACCCTGAGTGCTCTTTAGAAGCCCAGATCCTGAAGAGGAAACTGAAATACTTTGGCCACCTAATGAGAAGGAAGGACTCACTGGAGAAGAGCCTAATGCTGGGGAAGATTGAGGGCAAAAGAAGAATGGGACAACAGAGAATGAGGTGGCTGGATGGAGTCACTGAAGCAGTCGGCGTGAGCTTAAATGGACTCCAGAGGATGGTAGAGGACAGGAAGGCCTGGAGGAATGTTATCCATGAGGTTGCAATGGGTCCGACACGACTTCACAACTAATATCAACAACAACAACAACAATGCAATATTGTAATAGTCTTAATGGCTCAAGATTTTTGTATTATGCATGCCTAATTTCTCATACTTCCAAGCACCAGCATTTCCTGGAATTTAAGAGGACAGACAGCATCTGGATTTTTTTTCTGAATTAACTCCCTCTTCTCTAAGAGTACTGCCTGGTCAACATTGAACCAGCTTGCCTTCAGAAGTTGTGAGTGCTCCATCACTAGAGGCTTTCAAAAAGAGACTGGGCAACCATCTATCTGAGATATTTAGGATCTCTTGCTTGAGTAAGCTGGGTTTATTTTATTTTTTTATTTATTTGTCAAACACAACAGTATATATAAGTATAAGCATGAAATAACCAAACAAATTGGATACAGTCAAAGGGAACATTAGGACAGGAACGGTAGGCACGCTGGTGCTCTTATGCACGCCCCTTACAGACCTCTTAGGAATGGGGTGAGGTCAATAGTAGATAGTTTTTGGTTAAAGCTTTGGGGATTTTGGAAAGAGACCACAGAGTCTGGTAGTACATTCCAGGCATTAACAACTCTGTTACTGAAGTCATATTTTCTACAATCAAGATTGGAGCGGTTCAAATTAAGTTGGACTAGAAGACCTCCAAAGTCCCTTCCAACTCTATTCTATGGTTTATGGTCTATGTTCTAAATCTGTCCTGTGACAGTTCTTTCAAATTGTACTCCAGGCAGTTACATTTCCCTTCTGCTCATCTAAAGATTCGTCAGAGATAGGCAAGACACTGGTTTACAAACAGATGACAATGAACTGAAGAGCAGAAAAATGAGAAAGTGAAACCAGACTTGACAGATTCAGCACTCCTTAGACTCAAAACGTACAACTTATCTGATACGATAAGCCTGCTGTGAAACCAACTTAAGTAATTCCAACGTTTGCTGGTGGGTTTTATTCCCCTGAAAACATGTGCTACTAGAAAAGATGGGCATCTGATTTGTGTTTCATTAATATTTCTTCCCGTTTATTTCTAAATGGGTACTTCTGCTTCTCCTTTTATGTTTTCTAATCTAAATAACTTGGGTTTGTTGTTTTTTTTTGGCAAGGAGTCAATGTGAATTCCACAGGAGGAAGTCTATAGCTTTCATTTTGATTTATAGAGATGATGATAAAAGTTTAGTCTCACAGCTTGTTGTCCATTTTTACTGCTAGATTGTTGCCTACAGCATATGTTCAAAGACAGGTTACCCATAGCTCAATGAAGCTTTATTTCAGTAAAACATAGCCTTTGGTCGAAAGGTATTTGATTTGGTCTGAAAGTTCTATCAAGAATGGAGGCAGAAGAAACAAAATGACACCATTAAGTAAATGGTAGACTTTTGCTTCATTGGAACAAGAACAGTATTATCTTGGGGAAGTGCCATAATGTGTTGCTTGAACTCCAGATTACAACTGAAGGCCGAAACAACATTGCTTTGACAATATTAGGATAAATTTATCTTTTTGCCTCAGTACTGAATGATGTCTCCTTGCCTTTAGGAATACCAGGAGATGGTATTCAAGAAATGTTGATGTTTGGGAACTGCTTCAATCTGTCAGTTGTGGACAGGAAAGTAAATCAAAAGAGTCTCTTCAAGAGTGGAGTTATCCATACCTGATACAGTTTTTCATCACATCATTGCAAAGGTTTGCTCAATTTCGTTCTCATAAAAATGGACAAAACCAAACCTGATTGGATATGTGGAATTATAATGTCATATTTTCCCTTATGGGCAGGTCATTAACCTAAGAAGGAAAAAAAAAGGAATAATGCCTCTGGAATCTTACTATTTCCCCCTCAAGTAGATACCCTTTTCATTACGATGGCTTTTAGCCATTGCCTTGACTGAGACAGACATCAAAGTCAGAGAACATTAGATTCGAGCTATTTTGCCTGTACTGATAAAACTCCCCTCATTTTTCCATCTTGCCTTGGGGATGTTCAGTTGATCAGTACTTCCACCAGTTGGAATTTATTCCAGCCCAACTGGTAATTTGAAGCATGACATTGCAGCATCGCTGCTACTCTGATACATATCTTGGGAGGTATTTAGAAATCTATAAATACTTTTGCAAACATTCCAGAATTTGATGTAGAATGAAATCCTGTATACCAGTATGGAAATCTGAAGCTCTCCAGAATTATTACAGAATTAGCACTCTCAAGTTTCAGTGTAGAGTATATATACTTCCTTTTGAGAGCATTTTATTTTTAATGTGAGCCAATGTGCTCACGGTAAAAAATGAGTTCTCTCCTCTTTTCTCCTCTCCTCTCCTCTCCTCTCCTCTCCTCTCCTCTCCTCCTGAGAATAACAATTGCAACTGAATTAGGGGGGAATGTGAGGAAGAAAGAAGGGAAGCTTAGGTTGCTATCTGCCCTTGTGAAAAGTAGTGCTGGAAACACAAAAGCAACTCCCCATCTGATAAATTCAGTCAGTAGATATGCTTCAAGTACATTTTAAAAATAGATGTCTGATGGGTTTTAGACAGCTTTGCTTTCTGGAATAATAGTCCGTCATGGTGCAGTGGTTAGAATGCAGTATTGCAGCTAATTCTGCTGACTGCCAGCTGACTGCAATTTGGCTCTTCAAATCCCATCAGGCTCAAGGTTGACTCAGCCTTCCATCCTTCTGATGTCGGTAAAATGAAGACCCAGATTGTTGGGGGCAATAGCCTGACTCTGTAAACTGCTTAGAGAGGGCTATAAAGTACTGTGAAGCCGTACATAAGTCTAAGTGCTATTGACCATCCAGACATCCAGACATCCATGATGCACAATGGTTAGAAGGCAAAATTGCAGGCTAACACTGCCCGCTGCCAGGAGTTTGATTCTGAGCAGCTCAAGGTTGACTCAGCCTCCCATCCTTCCGAAGTGGGTAAAATGAGGACCGAGATTGTTGGAGGCAATAGGCTGACTCTGTAAACCGCTTAGAAAGGGCTGTAAAAGCACTGTAAAGCGGTATATAAACTAAGTGCTATTGCTATTCCCCTGGAGATGAAGGCAAAAGGAGAAGGGGATGGTCAAGGATGAGATAGTTAGATAGCATCATCAACACAATGAAGTTGAACAAACTCCAGGAATCCATGGTGTTGCAAAGAATCAGACAGGGCTAAGTGACCGAACGACAATAGTCACCCTGCTGTGCTTTAAATGGGCCTAGAAAATCTAGCTCTTTCTCCAGGTTAGGAAGTATCTACTGTGTTTGTTGAGAATGTTATTAATGTGCATCCCCAAGTCGTTGCCTTCTTTTGATTTTATTGTACTGGATGTGTTTTTGATTTGCAAGCTGCCCAGGGGTGTTTTGATTTGGTTGGGTTGCAATGGTGACTTCTTAATAAGTACAAATGCCTATGCGAAAACCAGAGGTGAAGCAATCATTGGCTCTCTGGCCCTAGAATGTACACATATATGGGATTCAATTAATACAGTTAAATTCAATATTACAAACACACTACGCATAAAGCTGAAAGTTTGCTACGGGCCAAAACATAATTCATGAAATTGAACTGTTAAACACAGCTGAAACGTGTGTGAAGTCCAGTTCGTAATGTGCTGAATTTAGCGTTAAGTAATATATCAGGAAACTTGACTTTAACACACACACACACATGCAAACACACACTTTTTAAAACTGCCTTGCCAGTTTTTGATGCTTTCTCACTGGAGCAGTCTCTTTGTTATTCTTGCTGAGCTCTAGCTCACTTAAATAACTCTGTGTGACTACAGTATCTCTTTTCATTCCCATAATTCAAAGAGATTCTGCATGTCCTGAATCGGAAAAGATCCAAGGCAAGGGGCCTCAAAAATCATGACTTTAAACTATTAGAAGGCCTCCTTATTTAAGAGAAAATGCGCTTCTATCTAGCTTGAGAGACTGAAGTTCCTGATGCTCCAGCTTTAGATTAAGCTTCTATTTTTGGTGCCTAATTTTTAAATTAGTGCTTTCTATCGAAGCATGTTTACTGCTGTCACAGAAGAACTAGCTGGGATGAGCACTGGCTCATTGAGTGACATATAATTACAGAAATCTGAGGATGTGTAGTTATGCTTGCTAAATGAGATGATGGCATCTCTCTCTCCTCTCCCCCTCCAAAGTTGCTGATGAACCTTCCTCGTTGTGTTAAGATTAGTTGTTGCATTCCTTAATGTTTAGAACTTGGCCTTCTTTTTACTATTTTAAGCTAATTCCCCAATCCGAGAAGTAAAATCATTTTGTTATACATTATTTATTTTATTTATTTTATTTTATTTATTTGTCACAACATCATACAAAAAGATTATGTAGTATATACACATATAAACATATATAGGAAGAAGAAAAGAAAAACAATAGGACAGGAACGGTAGGCACGTTTGTGCGCTTATGCACGCCCCTTATGGTCCTCTTAGGAATGGGGTGAGGTCAATAGTAGAAAGTTTTTGGTTAAAGCTATTAGGATTATGGGAAGAGACCACAGAGTCAGGTAAAGTATTCCAAGCACTGATGATTCTGTTGCAGAAGTCATATTTTCTGCAATCTAGATTAAAGCGGTTTACATTAAGTTTAAATCTATTGGTTGCCCTTGTATTATTGCAATTAAAGCTTTATTTATTTTTTATTTATTTTTTTCTGGGAAAAAAGAAAAAGAAAGGTAGTGTTCTTGGACCAGCACTCTTCATATTATACATTAATGATCTCTGTGACCATATTAAAAGTAATTGTGTTCTTTTCGCTGATGATATCAAACTATTTAACACTACCAACAATACAGCTACCCTTCAAAAAGACCTTAACTTTGTGTCAGAATGGTCAAAAACTTGGCAACTCCAAATCTCAACCAGAAAATGCTCTGTCTTACACATTGGAAAAAAGAATCCAAACACTAAATACAAACTCGATGGACATTACCTTACAGATGACCCCCACCCTGTCAAAGACCTTGGAGTTTTCATATCCAATGATCTAAGTGCCCACTGCAACTACATCCCAAAAAAGGCTTTAAGAGTTGTAAACCTAATCTTACGTAGCTTCTTCTCCAGAAACATTACACTACTTACCAGAGCTTATAAAACATTTGCTAGACCAATTCTTGAATACAGCTCACCTGTCTGGAACCCATACCACATTTCAGACATCAATACAATTGAACATGTCCAGAAATATTTTACAAGAAGAGTTCTCCACTCCTCTGAATACAACAAAATACCTTATGCCACCAGACTTGAAATCTTGGGTTTAGAAAACTTAGAACTCAGCTGCCTTCGACAAGACCTATGTTTAACTCATAGAATCATCTATTGCAATGTCCTTCCTGTTAAAGACTACTTCAGCTTCAATCACAACAATACAAGAGCAAACAATAGATTTAAACTTAATGTTAACCGCTTCAATCTTGGTTGCAGAAAATATGACTTCTGTAACAGAGTTGTTAATGCTTGGAACACACTACCTGACTCTGTGGTCTCTTCCCAAAAATCCCCAAAGCTTTACCCAAAAACTATCTACTATTGACCTCACACCATTCCTAAGAGGTCCGTAAGGGGCGTGCATAAGAGCACCAGCGTGCCTACTGTTCCTGTCCTATTGTTTTCTTTCATTATATCCAATCAATATAGTTATTACATACTTATGCTTATATATATATATGCTTATATATTATATAGTTACCTTCATGCTTATGCTTATATATACTGTTGTGACAAAATAAATAAATAAATAAAAATAAATAAATAAATAAATAAATCAAACACAAGTATTATCTTTTACATGGTGCCAAAATATGGTCTGTTTCCGCACAAGTTATGGCTGTGCTTGATAAGAAGAACAGTCCCTGAATCTTCTTTCGCTGCTGAAACCAGTATTTTGGATGGTAATAAATCGGTTATGATTTATTATTATTTATTATTAGGTTATCCCAGGTTGTACTTCTCTTTTACTCTCTGCTGAGTGAACTGCACTGAATGCAGCAGAATTGGCTTTCAGCACAAATTGCAGATTTCTGGCTGTACATTTCATTAGAATGAATGAGCTGGAAGGGACCTTGGAGGTCTTCTAGGCCAGACCCCTGCTCTAGCAGGAGAATCTATACGATTTCAGATAAGTGACTGCCTAGACCCAGGGTCTCCAACCTTGGTCCCTTTAAGACTTGTGGACTTCAACTCCCAGAGTTCCTCAGCCAGCTTTGCTGGCTGAGGGACTCTGGGAGTTGAAGTTCACAAGTCTTAAAGGGACCAAGGTTGGAGACCCCTGGTCCAGACTCTTCTTAAAAACATCCAGTGATGGAGTGCCCAGGATTTCTGGAGGCAAGCTGTTCCACTGGTTAATTGTTCTCACTCTTAGGAACTTTCTCCCTAATTCCATTTTGCTTTTTCTCTTTCATTTTTTTCCAACTATTGTTTCTTATCCTGCCCTCTGGTCAGTGGTGAAATCTAAACCGGTTTGCTACTGGTTCGCTGGCCACGCATTTGCACTGCATCCCAAATGTGTGCTGCGTGTGCATGCACAGCACACACCAAAAGGAGGCTTGGGAAGGTAAGTAGAACAGCAAGGAGGGGAATCAGTTGTGCCGCTTGATTTAGCTTCGCTAGAAAGCAAGACCTCCTGCTTTCTAGCAAAGCTAAACTACGCAGCACAGCTGATCGTCGGAAATACTGATTTGGAGAAACCAGTAGCTTCTTTTAACTACCAGTTTGACTTAAACAGTAGCTAACTACCGGTTTGACTTAACCAGTAGTTAACTACTGGTTTGACCTAACCAGTAGCTTTTTTTTAAATACTGGTTCACCCAAACCAGAGTAAGCCAGTAGCATTTCACCCCTGCCTCTAGTGCTTTGTAGAATAATTTGCCCTCCTCTTCTTTATGGCAACCCCTCAAGTACCGGAAAACTGCTATCTTGTCACCCCAGGTCCTTCTTTTCTCTAGACTAGCCAAACCCAAATCCTGCAGCCGTTCTTCATATGTTTTGACCATCTTAATCGCTCTTCTCTGAACTTTTTCCAAAGTCTCAACTCTTTCCGAAAGATCAGCAGCTGAGCTCCTGCTCAATGAAGGCACTCTTGTGAGTATGTGATTCATGAATAAGGCCTTATCCATAAGTAGACCTTTATTTACAAGGAATTCTTCCTTGGATTTCTTGTATGGTTATCTCCACAAACCCTATGGTTTGACAGCTCATTATTAGATTAGAATTTAGAATAACAGAGTTGGACTAGAAGACTAGAGGTCTTCTAGTCCAAACCCCTGCTCAGGCAGGAAACCCTATACCATTTCAGAATAATGGTTATCCATTCTCTTCTTAAAACTTCCAGTGTTGGAGAATTCACAACTTCTGCAGGCAAGTTGTTCCACTGATTAATTGTTCTAACTGTCAGGAAATTTCTCCTTAGTTTAAAGTTGCTTCTCTCCTTGATTAGTTTCCACCCATAGCTTCTTATTCTACCCTCAGGTGCTTTGGATAATAGCTTTACTCCTTTTTCTTTGTGGCAACCCCTGAGATATTGGAACACTGCTATCATGTCACCCCTAGTCCTTTTTTTCATTAAACTAAACATACCCAATTCCGGAAACCATTCTTTATGTTTTAGCCTCCAGTCCCCTAATCATCTTTGTTGCTTTTCTCTGCACTCTTTCTAGAATCTCAATATCTTTTTTACATTGTGGCGACCAAAACTGAATGCAATATTCCAAGTGTGGCCTTACCAAGGCATTATAAAGTGGTATTAACACTTCACGTGATCTTGAGTCTATCCCTCTGTTTATGCAGCCTAGAACTATGTTGGCTTTTTTGGCAGCTGTAGCACACTGCTGGCTCACATTTAACTGATTGTCCACTAGGACTCCAAGATCTCTCACACAGTTACTACTATTGAGTGAGGTACCACCTATATTGTACCTGTCCATTTGGTTTTTCTTGCCTAAACAAAGAACCTTACTTTTTTCACCATTGAATTTAATTTTGTTAGATAGCACCCAATGTTCAAGTCTGTCAAGATCCTTTTGAATCTTAAGCCTATTTTCTGGAGTGTTGGCATTCCTGACAATTAGGAACTCTATGCACCAAAAATATCTAAATCCTTCAACTCCAGGGCTGCACGCAAGATCTACTTTGGTCTTTTGCCTCCAGAAGGTCCAGCTCGTCCTCCAAAGAGAGATTGATTCAAGTTATGAGGATAAGAATAAGGAGGTTTCTAAACTGCTCTAAAACTCCTGATATCCTATTTGCTAATTAGTCAAATTTTGAGAGCTAAATCACTTTTTAGCTTATTATACCTCTTTGGTCCACTCAAAAACCTGAATCAAATTTCAAAGCCAATTTTTGCTGTGTTCTGGTGTTCCTTTGTGCTATCCTTCAAAATTAAATAAAGAAGTCAGGCTTTTATATTCATCCATATACATATATTCGATGAACATCTTTCTCATATAAAATAATTACCTCCAGTTGAATTAGATTAGTTTTATTTCCTTTTTCATCCTTTTCATTCCTCCCCCCACCCCCTTATGTATTATCCTTTAAGGAGAGAAAATTCTTCTAGAATAAGTACCTCAAGATTTCCTTCCTTCTTTCTTTCTTTTTTGCTAAAGAAAAGACTAAGAAATTCTGAGGAAGATTCATGTCATTTTTTGGATTTCTTGAGATATATTTTCTTCACAAAGAGGCTTTCAAATCTTGACATTTCATGTTTTGGAAATGTATTGGCTAAGTATACTGTTTAGTTATGGATGCTACAATATCTGTATATATTTCACCCTCTCTAAATATTTCTTGAAGTTAAGGAAAAAAGTGGGATCAATGAAACTGGGAAAGCATGACTTCAGTTCAGTGGTGGGTTTCAAAATTTTTTACTACCAGTTCTGTGGGTATGGCTTGGTGGGCTTGGCAGGGGAAGGATACTGTAAACTCCCAATTTCTTCCCGATCAGCTGGGACTTGGGAGGGAGAGAATAGATGGGGGCTGGGGCAGTCAGAATTTTTACTACCGGTTCTCTGAACTACTCAAAATTTCCACTATCGGTTCTCCAAAACTGGTCAGAACCTACAGAAACCCACCTCTGCTTCAGTTACCTCTTTAGTGGAAATCCCCCCGCCCAACCTTAAAATTGCTATAAAAAGTAGAATAGCACAAGAAGCAGTATCTAGAAACAATAAATGGTCTTTTTTTTTCTAAAGGAAAAAAAAATACCACATCTTCTAAATCAAAGCTCTTTTGCCCCCGAACATGTCAATCCATGCAAAACAATGTCAGTTCCTTTTGTTTCTCACAACTTTTTGCTAACTGTAGAATACACTGCTAAAAGAGTTAGTGTTGTGCCTCGCCCGCCCCCCTCTCCGCAGCCGGGCCCCTCCCATCTCCTGTTATCTCAGCCAGGGACTGATAGTGCAGACGAATGGCCTGGCATGCCTCCAGCCCCCAGTCCTGGCACCATGCCCGGACAGACAGAGCAAGACGAATGGCCTGGCATGCCTCCAGCCCCCAGTCCTGGCACCATGCCCTGACAAACCGAGCAAATAAACCCCTCCCCCACAGCATATGAACATGAGGAACATGAAGACAGTCATGAGCTGGAATTGCCAGCAGCTGGAGGGTATGGATGGATCCACGCTTCCGGAGAATGGAGAGGCGACGTCAGCAAAAGGAAGGGAGGGGTAGGCCTGGATAAGTGCTGAGTCATGGAGCCACACCCCATGGCCTATATAAAGGATCTGCTTTCTGGCATTCTCTGAGTCAGGCAAAGTCTAATTTGGATTGCTGAAGTCACATCTTGGACTCCTGCCTGCCCTGAGAACTCTGACAGAACTTTGGCAAAGCTGCAGAGGTTCTGTGGCCACGCTTGATACAGACTTCCCCAACCCGGCCATCAGAGGAGGAGTGGGACACAACAGTTAGCCAAAAGTTCTGAAGAGCAAAAATGTGGGCATTATTTTGTATAGAATGACATACTTAATGCAAGAAAGATTTTTTTTTGGGGGGGGGAATGTGGGAAATGTACATGATAATAAAACTCAATATATAGTTGATGATTGTATATAACAAAATTTAAAAAAAAACATGGTAGATAGTAATTATCATATAAAGTAATTCACTCTCTAGTAAGAAGTGCATTTCAGCCATGAGGACCAGATAAAGATTGTTCAGCACCATGGAGAATGGAGAATGAAGCAAGTTAATCTCTCTCTCCCCCCTCCCCCTCCCCTCCCCCTTCCCCCCTTCTCCTTCTCTCACCCACATATATACACAGAGATACCACAAAGACAAAGACTACATTGAATATCCTGCTCATTTATTTATTTATTTTATTATTTTATTAATCACATTTGTATACCGCCCTTCTCCTGAAGGACTCAGGGCGGTTCACAGCCAGTTAAAAAATACAATAAATACAAATTAAAAGCAGACTAAAATTTATATAAATAGTGGCCAAAATATTAAAAAAACTAAACAATATAAAAACTAAAACCCCATTTAAAATTACTTATTCAGTAATAAGCCCAGCTCGATGGAATAAAAGAGTCTTCAGCTCACGGCGGAAGGTCCGAAGGTCGGGGAGTTCACGGAGCCCTGGAGGCAGCTCATTCCAGAGGGCAGGAGCCCCCACAGAGAAGGCCCTGCCCCTGAGGGTCACCAGTTGACATTGTTTCACCGACGGCACCCCAAGGAGGCCCTCCCTGTGGGAGCGCACAGGTCAATGGAAGGCTGTTGGTGGCAGTAGGCGGTCCCGTAAATATCCCGGTCCCAAGCCATTTAGACCGTGTTTCCTCACTTTTGTATTTGTGTTCCATTGCCTTACTTTAGTATTTATACCATGTATAATATTTGTTTCCCAATATTGCTTTTCAATGTTAAAAAAAAAAGTCTCAAAATGGCTCATATTCAGGATCGATCCATTCCTGAGGGAGCAGGAGTATAACTTGTTTTCCATACAAAAAGCCAAAGTGCATTTTCTGGAAATTCAAGAAGAGCATTGGATGTAATAGGGCTGAATTACTATTATCCTTCTCATCTTTCCTATTACTTAATTCCTATTGGTATCTTACGACTATCCCCTTTGTTGGTTGTATCTTATGATTCAAGATTGTATCTTATGTTTTAGGATTTACGACTTCGTTGCTTGTCTGTATACTGAGAGTTTACGTCCCGGAAACAAATCCCTTGCGTGTCCATTCACGCATGGCCAATAAAGAACATTCTATTCTATAATGCAAAACTGTGCTAGATAAGCAAAACTCTTTTGAGAGAGCCTGTATGAGTGGTTTAAAGTTAAAAAAAAAAAGGAACCTACAACAGCTTCACTTACTCCTGGGAAGTTGGAATGTTTTTGAGTATTCTATACTGTCTAATGAACTCCGCTGATGAGCAAAGATTCCAGTCAGTTAAAATAGAATGCAATAGAAATAGCAAATAGAAGTCAAGAAGAATTTTAAAGGCCACGTTTGTACCAACTACATCTAATTGCTGTTTCTACCACCATGAACTTTCTACTCTGCCAACATCTGAGAGTCACTCGGGAATGTTTTGACAGCTTTTTCAGTCTAGTTCCGGGGGTGCCAAATATTCATATTAAACATCAAGCACCTAATGTACATCAAGGAGCAACAGTGAATTAAATCCTGGTGATAAAATTTGATGATATATAATTGTGATGCTTAATCAACTTTATTCAATAAAGCAAAAAACGCAATGCAGAATACCTTTTACTGAACCAGCTCAAAAGACAGCAATAAGGAATATATTGTTTGGTATTCCCTTATTTCTTTCACATTACAGTAGTGGCCAAAATTGTGGAAACATTTTGGGAAATGTGTATTTTCTAAAACTAGCTAATAACACCACTTTTTTTTCCAGTAGTACCATAAAATTATACATCAATGGAAAGATAATTTAATCAAGAATGTAGTGCAATAATTTTTATGAAGGACTTGCTATTAGAAGAGCAGTTACAGTATAAAGAAGAAAAGTGAAACACCTAGAAAAAAGGAGATCTACAAAAATTATCACCATAGAAAAAACGAGACATACAAAAATGATCACCATGTCAGTTAATCCTTAGTTGGGTAACCTTTAGCATGAATTACAGCCTTACAATGTCTTCCCATGGAGTGAACCAAGTCTTTTAGTTCTGCAGCTGTTATCATGAGAAACCAAGATTGAATGATGGCTTCTATTAACTGGGTTTTATTGCTGGGTCGCTTCTAACAAGTTTCTTTAGTCAGATCCATAAATTGGGTTAAGGTCTGGGCTATTCCCAGGCCATCCAGCAGTGGAATATGATTATCTTGAAACTCAAAAAAAAAAAAAGTGGTTTTATTAGCCATCAAACCTCAGTGATACACTTTTGCCAAAAGGTTTCCACAATTTTGGCCACTACTGTACATTTAGAGGGATTTAGATCTGTTCACTCTCTTCTATGGACTCTGTTAAAATAGACAAAGGCAAAAGAAGAGGAAAAGATGATAGATAAGGGATGCACAGATCCTAGAACACTTCTGAAAGCTCATGGGGAAAAGATAGTACTATTATTTTTAATAAGATTATTTTTCAGGATGGTGTTTAAATGCAAATTTGAACTCTGGGGATTTTGTAGTATTTTTTTTTTAATATGAAGCGCACAATTGAATGTTTATCTGGATCCATATTTTCAGGTACATTTCATTAAAAATATTACACCCGACAGTTGGTTTACACAAGAATTTCCACCCTGATTTTTTTTTATGGTTCATCTCACAATCAGCCAGTTTTTCAGACTGGATTTGACATTTTAGTCCGCCTATCGAGTCCTTCTCAAGGACCTGAGATAGGCAAATGTGGATGTTTGACGGTGTTAGAAGTATCATTGTGGGATGAAAGCTGTCGAGTAAAGCTGCCTTTTGCTACTGACGAATGGTGAATTTGTTAATGCCAATAGTGTTCAGGTGATGCGTCAGATATTTTGGGATTGCACCCAAGGGCACCTATGATTATTATTACTATTATTTTCTTTTTATTTCCAAGTTATATTCAAATGTATTATCAACATCAACCATAGATAATTGGATCCCAGAAGTTATCAGTATCAAAATACTTAGGTATTGTTAAAATTCTTGCTACAACATTTAAACTGATGGTCTTGCTTTCAGCTATTCATTTCTACAAGAAACCTGATTGGGAAAAAAAATATTTCTTCCTTTCACGTTATACCATTTTTCTCCTCCTCTCCCAGCAGTGATGCCAGAAAAGGTTTCTTTAAGTTATAAACCAGGGGTCCTTTTATAAAATGAATAGAGTCTAAATGAACTCAGGCTGGATTAAAAGAGATGAAGTGATGGGTACTATAATCGAAAGGCAATTAAGTCCAGAGCCTCAGATTACCTAAATAAATCAAAGAAAACCATCTTCTTCATCTTGCTGAATAGAAATGCCTTTTCTTTTTTAAAGAAAATTCATTTATCATTTATAAAGAAGATAGCCATCTCAGCTGCTGTATCTGAATTTTAGAATGGCCTTTTGGAATGAAAAGCACATCTAGTATCAATGATCTACTCTTTATAATACGATGTTAAAACTCTGTCAAACAAGGGCTTTTTAAATGTTAAAATGAGACACGTGTGTGTGTGTGTGTGTGTGTGTGTGTGTGTTGGTTATTATTAGATTTGGCCTTCATGTGATGTTTTGTATTGTTGTGTTCTTCTTGTATTGCTGCATTGAATTTTAATTTTGTTGGCTATACTCCATGTCTTTTGGGAAAGGAAAGACTGGTTTATACATTTCTAAAATAAAATTTAAAAATGGGAGTCAGAAGCCATCGTCTATTTGTTACTGAGACTGTTATAATAAGGAAATTAATTATTTCTGGGGTTTGTAGCCTGGGGGCCCCAATTGGGGAAGGGGTAATTGTCAAAAAGACAGATGGAGGCAGAAATAGGTTGAAACAAGTTGGACTTTCAATGAAATCTCAGATGTTGCATGCTTCTGTTCATTGTTCATAACATAATAAGCAAATAAGCACAAGCCACCTCTAATCTGGTAGAGTGCAGCTGTTGTTCCTACAGAAATTCCAGACACCATAGACACGGAAAATCCTAAGAACTGTAACCCAAAATATATACAGAAAACCAAATTAGAAGAGGCTGTCATCCAAATTACAAATATAAATTTGATGAAATTCTGCATCTTCACGAAAAGGGGATATATGTCATTATGCATAGAAAAAGAAGAAGACTTGGTAAGGCCACGTTGTTTTGTAGTGACAGCTATGAAGTAAAAATTTTTCCCCTATGCATGTTTTATTAACTAGCCACCAAATCCTATTGACTGTTACAGTATAATTTGCTCTACGTATCTGAAATGACATACATTGAGAGAATTGAGCATTTTGCGTGTCAGCTATGACTTTTTAAAAAATTAACACTCTTTAATTACTAGCATCATTCCAAGCTATTTCAATTTGATTCTCCTGTTTTGTTTTTGCTTCGTTTCTTTAATTCCAGAAAATCATCAGCATCGTGAAACATCTAACTTCCTAATTAGCTAAAATAATACAACCATAAAGGTAAAGGTTCCCCTCGCACATACGTGCTAGTCGTTGCCAACTCTAGGGGGCGGTGCTCATCTCCGTTTCAAAGCTGAAGAGCCAGCGCTGTCCAAAGATGTCTCTGTGGTCATGTGGCCGGCATGACTCAATGCCAAAGGCGCACGGAACACTGTTACCTTCCCACCAAAGGTGGTTCCTATTTTTTCTACTTGCATTTTTATGTGCTTTCGAAACTGCTAGGTTAGCAGAAGCTGGGACAAGTAACTGGAGCTCACCCCGTTACACGGCAGCACTAGGGATTCGAACCGCTGAGCTGCCGATCTTTCAATCGACAAGCTCAACGTCCTAGCCCATGAGCCATTAAACTGGAAGAATCTATTAGTACAGTGTTGGTGAACCTTTTCAGCACCGAGAGACGAAACAGGAGTGGTGTGCGGAGGTGGGGAGAGGAGCGCCAAAAACCGAAAGAGCAGCTCCCTGGTGCGCGTTGTGGGGGGGAGCACAGGAAATCAGAAGAGCAGTTCCAGCATGTGCATGAGTGCCAGTTATCTGGTCGTCTGGTTTCTGGCACACATGCGCATTGTTGTGTCCCACTCCTCCGCTGACGGCCGGGTCAGGAAAATCCGAATCAGGCGTGCCTCTGCAGCTCTGCCAAAGTCCTAGCAAGGTCCTCAGGGCAGGCAGGAGACCAGAAAGTGACTTCAGCAAGATATATTTAGACTTTGCCTGACTCAGAGAATGCCAGAAAGCAGGTCCTTTATATAGGCCATGGGGTGTGGCTCCATGACCCAGCACTTATCTAGGCCTGCCCCTCCCTTCCTTCTGTTGCCTCCGTCTATCAAGTCTTCTGACGCGAGGGTCACTCCAATCTGCAGCTGTTGGCAATTGACCTCCCTCAGGCTCACATGCTGTGGAGGAGGGGGAGGGGTCTAGTTGCTCCGTTTGCCTGGGCATGGAGCCAGAGCTGGGGGCTAGAGATACTTCCTCCTCTTCAGCCTGTCTGGGCATGGAGCCAGGGCTGGGGCCGGGAGGCATACTAGGACATTCCTCCGTGTTCGGAAGCAGATAAGAAGGCCCCGGCTGTGGTGAGATCGGACGAGACACAACACGCATGCAAAGACCAGCTGACCAGCATGCATGTACGTGCTGGAAACCGGAAGCTCAGTTCAGTCAATGGGGAAGAGCAATGGGCGACGGTTGGCATGCCGGGAGAGATGGCTCTGTATGCCACCTTCGCCGTCACTGTATTAGTAGATAACTTCATTCTTTGGCTCACTTTTGCAGTAATGGTGGAAACATCTGTCTAATCCAATCCCACATCTTCTGAAAATAGAAAAAGCCAAAAACACCAGAACATGTTGCTAACTGTAATAAGCAACCTATTTGCTAAAGAAATAAATAACTTGATTAAGGGTCCATGATAGCCAAAATAATTGCTGTACAACCTTTTCCTTAGCTTAACATTAAAAGTGATTAGAATGTTACTAATTCAGAGCATTGGCTAGAATCACAAGAAAGCTGCTTCCCCTCCCTCCCCCCCCCCCCGTTTATCTTGTTTTTACATGAATGTTTTCGGCTTCTTTCTAATGCAATCTCATTAGCTACATCTTCGTAACTAGCAATAAAGGGACAGATATTTTCATATGGTATTTAAAAACCCTCATTGTGCACTGCAATGGTTCAAGAAATAAATAAAACATCGTTGTTGAGGGGGGGCAGTCTTTGCTTGAAATAAAGTATTCCCCCCCCCCTAATTGTGGATACAAAGAGAAGCTGTGTGGATGGGACATGGATCATAGTAATTCAAAGGTCTTTAGATCAATCTACATTCAATGTGCAATTATTTCCACATTGTACAAGTAGCAATATTGTACTCTTTCATTTGGTTTGTCCCCATATGTACATTTGTACATACATATCTGTTTGTCTGTTTATTTCACCTATGGGAATAAAAAATCACTGTGATGCAACAGTTAGAGGAAGAATATGATTATTCAAACAAGAATTAGTTGAATGATGATCGGAGAATCCTTGACTTGCAACCATTCATTTAGTGAATTTAGTGAACCATGATGGCACAGTGGTTAGAGTGCAGTACTGCAGGCTACTTCTGCTGACTGCCGGCTGAAAATTCAAAAGATTGCTCTTGAATTTTAGGATCACTACAATTCTGTGCTAAGATTTCCTCAAAAGTTTTCTTTCCCCAATGACCAAAGAGACATCCATGTTTTTACCTTATGAGCCACGGTTGCACAGAGGTTAGAGTGCAGTACTGCAGGCTACTTCTGCTGCCTGCCGGCTGCCTGCAATTTGGCAGTTCGAATCTCACCAGGCTCAAGGTTGGACTCAGCCTTCCATCCTTCTGAGGTGGGTAAAAATGAGGACCTAGATTGTTGAGGGCAATAGGCTGACTCTGTAAACTGCATAGAGAGGGCTGTAAAGAACTGTGAAGTGGTACATAAGTCTAAGTGCTATTGCTATTCTTAATTTTGTTTGAAATTAAGTGGTTTATGACCATTTTTCACACTTAACAACTGTTGCAGCATCCCTATGGCCATGTGATCAAAATTCAGACATTTGGCAACTGACTCATATTTATAATGATTGGAGTGTCCTGGAGTCATGGGATCACTTTTTGCGATCTTCAGACAAGCTAAATCAATGGGGAAGACAGATTCCCTTTACAATTGTGTTACCAATTTAACAACTGCAGCAGTTCACTTATCTGCTGTGGCAGAAAAGGTCACAACATGGGGCAAAACTCATTTCATAACCGTCTCATTTAGGAAGAGAAAATTTGTGGCTCAATTGTAGACATAATTGGTCATAAGTGGAGGACTTTTGGGAGATGGAAAAAAAAACCAAGACCACATCACCTGATTGTAAAAAAGATGCTCATCTTCAAATAAATTTACCACCTCTCACATCTACAGAATGCTACAATGATGATGAAGCTGAATTTTAAAAGAAGTAATAATTCTTCTTGGATGATTTTTTTTTTCTTGAAACAGTCCGCAGATGAAAATATTAGCTCAACTTCCTTTTTTCCTCTGCCTTTCTGAATTCTTTCTGCCTCAAATGGCTTTGGAATTAAAATACAATGCTACAGAGGAATTATTGAGTCTGTCATCTGCGCCTCTATAACTTTCTGGTTTGGTTCTGCAATCCAATAAGACAGACACAGACTTCAGAGGATAATTAGAACTGCAGAAAAAAGAATTCCTACCAACTGCCTTCCATTGAGGACCTGTATACTGCATGAATCAAAAAGAGGGCTGTGAAAATATTTACAGACCCCTCACATCCTGCACATAAACTGTTTTAACTCCTACCCTCAAAACAATGCTATAGAGCACTGCACACCAGAACAACTAGACACAAGAACAGTTTTTTCCCGAAGGCCATCACTCTGCTAAATAAATAATTCCCTCAACACTGTCAAACTATTCACTAAGTCTGCATTACTATTAATTTTCTCATCATTCCTATCACCCATCTCCTCTCACTTATGACTGTATGACTGTAACTTGTTGCTGCATCCTTACAATTTATATTGATTGTTTCCTAGTATAATTTGATCACTTATTTGTACCCTATGACTATCATTAAGTGTTGTACTTTATGATTCTTGATGAATGTATCTTTTCTTTTTATGTACACTGAAAGCATATGCACCAAAGACAAATTCTCTGTGTCACACTTGGCCAATAAAGAATTCTATCTTCTTTCTTTCTTTCTTTCTTTCTTTCTTTCTTTCTTTCTTTCTTTCTTTCTTTCTTTCTTTCTATCTATCTATCTATCTATCTATCTATCTATCTATAAGAGAGGAGGGGTAGAGAAGAAAAAATAGCTAGAACCTTTCCCCTCCCTTGGAAGACAATCCCTGGAATTTCTTTTTCTTTTTTTCCTTCCCTCTAAAAGCTGAAACAGCCAATCTATAAGAAGCAAGGATTAATAGAAAATGGCATTTTAGATTCTATGGAGCAGAATGGTGAAGGTTGTGTCTGTCTGTGGAAAAATTAGGCGTATGCAGAGGGACCTATTAAAACTGCCTCACTAGTCAAGCCTTTGTTCTGAGCATGTGTGACTTGAAATGTAATGCTGGACTGTCAGCATTTGTTTAGCTAATGATTCTAACTTGTTAATATTTTAACCATGGCTCCTTTTGTTGTGCTTCAAAGGGTTCATCATCACCACTCTTTTTTATTAATTTTTCCCCCTTGCTCTTGAGGGAAAAAAAATGGAGTGCATTCATGTTATTGTGTTATTTACCTTACCAGGTTATTTGGAAGTGGTTTTTCACAACATTGTGGCGAGTGTTGTTTTCTAGGTGTGAGTATTTCCCACATCCATCACACTTGGTAATTATTATTATTATTTTTGTGGGGAGGGGGGCTAAGAGGGGTTAATCACTGCTATCTCAACCAGCATCCTGCAGTCACGTTGGGCTTTCAATTGTAAGGAGCAAGATCCAGGGTCTCTCTCTCAAGCCAAATTTTGTTAGGAGAAATGGTGACTAACTTGGAAAGAACTTTGGATCTTGGTGCTCAGGGATTGATTGTTTATTATGTCTTGTCTATTATTATAATTAGACTATTATGTCTAAGATATCTAGCCAGCATATTTGTCCCTATTCAGACGTAGCAGGTTCAGGAGACCATCTTAATAGGCCGTATATTCAATTAGCAACATGAGTTTAACATTCACTCATTAACATTAACATTCCCCTGTGTTATTTTGCATAATTGGCAAAAATAGGAGGGGAAGGCATACATAGTGAGTGAGGGAGAGAGAAGAGCTGGTGTTACAACAACTTAGAGATTATCTTTAGGCAGCTGAATAGAAACTTCTAGGGCAGTGATGGCAAAACTTTTAGTGCCCAAACTGGAAGGCGTGTGCATGTGTGCGTATGATCAGTTAGACGGTACGCAGGCACGCCTCGGAAATCCGACAACCAGCTGGACCGCATGCATGCGCACGTCAAAAACCTAATGACCTGAGCTGGGGCGATGGTGCACTTGCCCAGAGAGGGCTGTGCATGCCACCTCTGGTACACATGCCAGAGGTTCGCCATCATGGTTCTAGGGATAGATTTTATTTGTTTATTTATTTGAACATGCCTCCTTCCTCCACCAGTTTCAGTGCTCAGAGATTTAGTTGTTCCAGTTGATTGATTTTTACCTGGTCACAACATGGAAAGGAACTGAAAAAGTTTCTTTCTTTAGTTAATTACCCTATTGGGAACCTTACAGAGAAGAATGGATCAGTCCCTTGATTTCTGCCCGGCTAAAAATTACGTCAGAAGAGGAAACTTTGGGCCCAATGAAATCTTGTCTACAGATACAGTAATGGAGTGCAAAATTCAGAGACCCCTAATTTGTTTTATTGGTGAATCAGTATTGATAGGAGGAATTTCTGCTTAGGTAGAAATAGTTGGGTTATGGGAATCCAGATAATTATTACAGATGTTTCAGAGCATTCTTGACACTTTTCTAGATAGGGTTTATGGGTTACTGATCTGGTTACATGAGAGAGTTTACATCAAAAGCTTGGAAGATCCCTTCCAACTGATATTTTCATAATGTATGTCTCTGATGTAACCAGATCAGAAATCCACAAACCCTATCTAGAAAAGTGTCAAGAATGCTCTGAAACATCTTTAATAATTATCTGGATTTCCACAACCCAACTATTTCTACCTAAGCAGAAATTCTTCCTATCAATATTGATTTAAAACAGTGGTGAAATCCAATTTTTTTTACTACCAGTTCTGTGGGTGTGTCTTGGTGGATGTGGTGTGTCTTGGTGGGCATGGCTTGGTGGGCATAGCAGAGGAAGAATACTGCAAAATCTCCATTTCCACCCCACTCCAGGGGAAGGTTACTGCAAAATCCCCAATCAGCTGGGATTTGGGAGGCAGAGAATAGATGGGGGTGGGGCCAGCCAGAGTTGATATTTGCCGGTTCTCTGAACTACTCAAAATTTCCACTATCGGTTCTCCAGAACTTGTCAGAACCTGCTGGATTTCACCTCTGAGCCAAAATCATATTCACCAGAATTAGACCATTAGACAACCATTGTACATAGAAGGAATGACTTGTTACTGTTATACAAAAGTAACGTTAAATGAGGTTATCTTGCTTTCATTGATCAAAGCTAAAACTCTTGAAAAATGAAGTTGTCCTCCTTCATAGGCTACCTATTGCAATCAATGAAATAATGCGGGGATTCTTAAATTTCAACTCATACTGAAAAATTTTACTCACTTATGCATTCAGATCAGGATACAATATGTTCCTAACACTTATTTCTCACACTTATGTAGTGTGTGTGTGACATTTTTAAGAAATTATCTCTATCATCGGATATTAGAAAATGACCTGCCAAATGAAAAAGAGGGTGGATGCTAATTTTGCAGCAAAGAGCATAGCCACAAGAAGTAGCTACATTCTTTCCCAAGTTTTAAGCTAATTAAATTATTCTGTTTCTGAAGACCTTCTCCAACATTTTCAGTTTCAAGTGCTCTGAGAAGTATAATGTGTCTCATTATTCTGCCCTGAGCTTTTGCTAGATGACAGAAATAATGGTTCACAGACTTACAAAATCATTTCACCTAAGTAGGAATGTCTGCCATTTACAGAATTATCTGCTATTAGTATTCGTTATTCATCTGATAAGATACTAAAGACATCTTAGGAGCAGCCTGACATTAAAACCCCCCATTCCTTAACATACACTTATCATAACCTCTTTTCAGTACAGTCCACATTTACTGGGTGTGATAGCAGGGCAGATTAAATGTAGGGAAAGATTTTTTTCCCTTAAAGTAGAAGACAAATAGGGTACTTACATTGAGTATGAATATTGAGTCTTGGGTTCTGTTCTAGATCACAATTAAGTGACACATTACTTAAGCCATAACCAGACAATTGCACAGAACTGAGAGAGAACTTACTTAGACCAAGACAGTGATGCGGGAACTTGTTCTCTTCAACTTCCAAGCCAAAGATATCTGAAGAACACCATCTCATTCTAAACAGACTCATCAGAACCAAACTGAAGATGGTCCTTGCTTTGTGGAACTTGGAATTGTACCCAGAAACATGCTGGAATTTAAACCAACTCATGGTTGGTTTTTCTTTCTGGTTAGACCTGACCTCTGGTGGCTTAGACTACTAAGACAGTCTGTTATTAACACAGCTGCTTGCAATTACTGCAGGTTCAAGTCCCACCAGGCCCAAGGTTGACTCAGCCTCCATCCTTTATAAGGTAGGTAAAATGAGGACCCAGATTGTTGGGGGCAATAAGTTGACTTTGTATATAATATACAAATGGATGAAGACTATTGCTTAACATAGTTCGGTAGGGGTGGGGGGGTGGCGGTTGTGATTAAGGAAAGCCTAGAGCCGAGGGAGTCCACTGTGTCTCAGATAGCTGGTTGTGAATCCCTCCTTGTGAAGTGGGGCCATAGGAATCAGATGGGACTGTTGATCACGTACCTGGCTCCTTGCTGCGTGACTACAGCCCTACCTGAGCTGCTGGAGGTGCTTGCCGAGGTGGCAGTTGAGATTCCCAGACTTTTGGTCATGGGGGATTTTAACTTGCCATCGGCCGGCTTGTTGTCAACGGCAGCTCAGGAGTTCCTGGCTTCCATGACGGCCATGGACCTGATTCAAGTAACTGATGGCCCTACACACATGGGGGGAGGCACACTAGACCTGATTTTTATCTCTGGACAGTGGATTAATGATCTGGAATTAGGAGAGTTAATGACGGAACCGGTGTCATGGTCAGATCATTTTCTCCTTCGCCTAGACTTTCAGACCGCCGCTCACCACCACAGGATGCATAATCAGCAAGAGTAAACAAAAAAAAAAAGAAAGAAAGAAAAAGAAAAAGAAAAGAAAAAAGAAAGGATGGACATTACACACCCTGTAAAGGAAATCTAAATTTTTAGAGTTTGTCTTTTAAGTGAAGCTATATTTGATTCTATCAAAATAGGGATGAAAGAAAGGGATTTTCGCTCCATTTAAATACAGAATGTGAGAGGAGGAAGAAAAGGACAACTAAAATTATCTAGGGAGGAAAACTGTAGAAACTGTTCATTTTTTTTAAAGTAAATGAAATATTTTCACAATACGATGGATGAAAAAAATATCAAGATATCACCTCAACCTATTGTATTGGTAATTAAAGTCATCAAATGAAGTCCAAAGATGTTGGACTTCAAGCAAGCAAAACCTTCGCCTAGTAGCAGCAGTTTTTCTAAACCGTGGAGGACTTTGCCACAAGATGATGGACATCTTAGATGTTTTGAAAAGCTGACTAATTGGATCTGACAAATTACTATCATTGAGGATAAAGCTGACGGAGGTTGCCAATCATGACAGCTAGCTGCCACTTTCTGGATTAGGTGTATCATCTTTTGAACATCAGCTGCAGGAAAAGAATTATATCAGAGTTATCCTCATTTCCTGGTAGTTGGGTTGCTAAGGGCGGTCAGGTTCACCACCCGGGAAATAAATACAGGCTACATAAGGAGTTCATTTCCCAAGTGGAATTTAACCATTTTATTTATGCTTGATAGTGGGCTGGAGAAGGGTGGGCTTCAAAAATGTTAGCAAGGGGTTCCTTCCTGCCTGGTTGCTGGGTGGGCATGGCCATGGTGGGTGTGGTCTAGTCGGAGCCATTTTTGCCCTCCCCAGACTCTGGAGGCTTTCTTTGAGCATCCAGGAAGATGAAAACAGCCTCCCCAGGCTCTGGAGGCCCTCTGGAGGCCCTCTGGAGGCCAGAAATGGGCCCATTTCCAGCTTTCCTGAACTTCTGGTAGGCCCGTTTTTCACCCTCCCTGAGCCTCCATGTGCGCCCTGCACTTACCTGCATCCAAAATGGACTGTGTGGGGACTCCTGGAAGGGAAGAGGTAGGTGGGGCCGGCCAGGAGTGGGATTTGGGGGTTCTCTGAACTGCACAGAATCTTGGCTAGAGGTTCTCCCGAATCCCTGAAAACCCCTAGCAGCCTACCCCTAGGCTGGGGCATGGATGCTTCAGATTCTTTCTCCACAGGACATTAAGGAGACTGGCATCTAGAAACAAGTCTCCTTGGTGGTGTCCCCATTCTTTTCAAATAAGGTATCGCCAGAAATATTGCTACTTTTCAGAAAGCAGTTAAAATTTGACTGCTCAAGAGGATACTTGGTTTTGACCCTCTTTTATCTTAAATTTTAGTCTTTAACATGAATTATAATTTACTTTATTGATTTACTAAATTTATTGGCCACCAATCTTACCATGGGTAACTCTGGGCAGCTTACAATGTTAAAAAAGGATAAAACTACACCAAACATGCATACGATACAAATAAATTACGATAAAAGTACAAATGATCAACTCTAACCAAAATAACAGAATATAAGAGTTGGAAGGGACCTTGGAGGCCTTCTAGTCTGACCCCCTGCTTAAGCAAGAAAGCCTGTACCATTTCAGACAAATGTTTGTCCAATCTGTTCTTAAAAATTTCCAGTGTTGGAGCACCCACATCATCTGGAGGCAACTCATTCCACTGATTAATTGTCCTAACTACCAAGAAATTTCTCCTTAATTTTAGATTGCTTCTCTTCTTGATTAGTTTCCATCCTTTGCTTCTTGCCTTGCTTTCAGGCACTTTGGAGAATAGATAGACATCTCCCACTTCCTTGTGGCAGCCCCTCAAATATTGGAACACTGATATCATGTCGCCCCAGTCCTTTTTTTCATTAAACTAGACCAGAGGTGGTTTCACATAATTTTACCACCAGTTTGCCGCATACTGAAAATGTGCATGCGCACCTTCTGCGCATATGCTTTACTCACACACATGGCTTGCATGCATGCATGAGCATGGCTTAGAAAATGTGGCTAAATAGGACGGCATAGCACCGGGGCAGGTGGGCGGGCGGTTGGGTTGCCACTACCGGTTCGCCTGAACCGGTTGGAACCGGCTTAATACCATCACTGAACTAGACATACCCAAACCCTGCAATTAATTAATTAATTTTGTCAAATACATATTAAACAGTATATATAAGTATAAGCATCAAATAAACACACAAATTGAATACAGCCAAAGGGAACACTAGGACAGGGACGGTAGGCACGCTGGTGCTCTTATGCACGCCCCTTACAGATCTCTTAGGAATGGGGTGAGGACAGTCTTAGGTTAAAGCTTTAAGGATTTTGGGATGAGACCACGGAGTCAGGTAGTGCATTCCAGGCATTAACAATTCTGTTACTGAAGTCATATTTTCTACAATCAAGATTGGAGCGGTTCACTTTAAGTTTGAATCTATTGTGTGCTCGTGTATTGTTGCGGTTGAAGCTACAACCTTTCTTCATATCTTTTAGTCTCCAGTCCCCTAATCATCTTTGTTGCTCCTGATAAAAGATTAGGAGGGAGGGAGTAGGATGATCAGGCGGAGAAGTGGGATGAATCAATTTAGGTTTAGTTTTATTCTTTTCCCCTTAATATGTTATTGTTCTTGGAATGCAGTATGTCTTAAGTTATTGTTTATCTAGTGTAATCTTTTAATTGTAATTTTAATATGGGTTTTATGTCGGTCTAGGACCGTTTTAATTGATTCGGCCTACTAAATATTTGTTTTTAATTCTGTTTTAAATTGTTATTTGTATTTTGTGTTTTAATATGGCTGTAAACCGCCCTGAGTCCTTCGGGAGAAGGGCGGTATAGAAATTAAATTATAAATAAATAAAATAAATAAAATAAATTGTTTATAATATCTTAGCTGCCCATAATATGGGCGGAATGCAAAGCTTATAAATAAACCACCACTACCAAAACAGTTAATGTTAATCGCCACATTTTTTTTAAGGTTCCGGTTATACTTTTAATTCATTTTATTTTACTAAGAGAACAGATTGTCGCTGAGGTAACACACAAGTCATCATCCTTGGTGCCCAATTTTGTAAAAGTAAATAGGAATTATAACCACAGCATACCTCCAGACTTGATAGTAAAAGAGAGTGGGTAGAGAGATTTTTTTTTTTAAAAAAAAGGAAAGAAGTCTATTTACAGCTTTAAAGGTTGAAGAAAGCTGCAAATTTATAAATTCAGGCTTCATTGCACTTGTCTTTCATTCTACCAAAATGTGTCCTTTTAAGATATTATGCCTTTTCACACCCGATTGACTAAATAATTTAAGAAGATATCTCTTCCCACAGGTATCTTATCAACTTCTTATCACTTTAAAGGTTGGAATGTATACATTTCAATATCCATCATACAATGTAGAAAATATTTATCCCAAACCATGACACCATTAAAAAGGAAAAAAAAATAAGGTGGGAAAAAAATGCTTTGTTATTGCATTTCTAGAGGAATTGTCAGCTTTGAGAGAAGGGTAGAGGGCACTTACTTGACGATTCACTCATTATGATCTGTCTAGGGCATGCACAGCCGGGCTAACTAATAATCACCTCTGGAGCATATAAGGGCAATTACTTACAGCAGAGTCAGTTTTAAGGTTCGTGAACAAGTTTCCCTCAGCGGATAACAAACTGTTATAGCAAAATTCTCAAGGTTGCAAAAGCCATTCAAAAGTTAGGCGCCTTTAATAAACAGGAGCATCGATAAATACTAGGTCAGATATCAAGATACCATGTCCAGCACTGATGTTTAAGAATTGAGTGATAAGTAAACTGGAGCCACTTGGAGTCTACCCTACAGTATTTTGAACCACTGTAGGAGAAGGAGTGGCAGAACCTAAAGGTGGAGTCAAAAAAGGAATCATGTAGAGTCTGTAAAGGTAAAGGTTTCCCTCACATACATGTGCTAGTCGTTCCCGACTCTAGGGGGCGGTGCTCATCTCCGTTTCAAAGCCGAAGAGCCAGTGCTGTCCGAAGACATCTCTGTGGTCATGTGGCCGGCATGACTAAATGCCAAAGGCGCACGGAACACTGTTACCTTCCCACCAAAGGTGGTCCGTATTTTTCTACTTGCATTTTTTACATGCTTTCGAACTGCTAGGTTGGCAGAAGCTGGGACAAGTAACGGGAGCTCGCCCCATTACGCGGCACTTGGGATTCGAACCCTTGAACTGTGGACCTTTCAATCAACAAGCTCAGCATCTTAGCCACTGAGCCATTGCCATCCCTCTGTCCATCTGTCAACATAGCCACAAATAGACTAAGTCCAACCCCTCTTGAATTCCATTAACACTTGTCTATAACCAAAATAGTACTAATTGTTAGTTGAGTAGAAGCCTGTGCATAGGCATGTGTCATAATAAATCAGTTTAAATGGAAAATCACTTGTGGTTCTGATCTTTCACATCTGACATCCACAATGCAGTTGCCAGCAATCAACCCCTTCATAAGGAGCTACTGTTTGAGATTTAGACTCTACTCCAAAACAAACTTGCCTCCTAAGGAGCAATTGTTCAGACACGCCTGGCCTACCTCTGTAAACTTCCCAAAGCTTGGAATGGCTGACTGTTTGGTTTCTAAAGAAAAAGAAGAACTTGCCAAAATTCCTTTGTTATTTTAAAAATGAGATGGAACAAATTAACATTGTTTTACTTGTTTCTAGAATACATTAAATTTGATGTAATAATGGTAGTTTTTGGAATGACATTCAATAAAATAGAATTCTATTCTATTCTATTCTATTCTATTCTATTCTATTCTGTTCTGTTCTGTTCTGTTCTGTTCTGTTCTGTTCTATTCTATTCTATTCTATTCTATTCTATTCTATTCTATTCTATTCTTTATAACAAACTTATATGGCCACTCAACTAATATCTTGTGACTCTGGGAAGCTTACAGCATTAAAAATCCACAATCTAAAAGTCTTAACACATCAGTGGTAGGATTCAAATTTTTTTACTACCGATTCTGTGGGTGTGGCTTGGTGGGCATGGCATGGCTTGGTGGGCGTGGCAGGGGAAGGATACTATAAAATCTCCATTCCCACCCCATTCCAGGGGAAGGTTTCTGCAAAATCCCCATTCCCTCCCGATCAACTTGGACTTGGGAGGCAGAGAATAGATGAGGGTGGAGCCAGTCAGAGGTGGTATTTACCAGTTCTCCGAACTACTCAAAATTTCCGTTACCGGTTCTGCAGAACTGGTCAGAACCTGCTGAATGCCACCTCTGATACACACACTCCACAGCAGTGACATTCACAATCAAATCAGTTAATTAATCAGTTCTATATCAACCTGGGGTCCCCAAGTTCCCTGACAATACCATGTCTTTAGGTCTTTCAAAAAAGTGGGGGCCAGTCTTATTCCCAGGGGAATGATTTTCCACAGGGAAAGGACCAAATCTGTCGTGTCCCACTCCTCCGCTGACGGCCGGGTCAGGGAAATCCGAATCAGGCGTGCCTCTGCAGCGCTGCCAAAGTCCTAGCAAAGTCCTCAGGGCAGGCAGGAGACCAGAAAGTGACTTCAGCAAGATATGTTTAGACTTTGCCTGACTCAGAGAATGCCAGAAAGCAGATCCTTTATATAGGCCATGGGGTGTGGTTCCATGACTCAGCACTTATCCAGGCCTGCCCCTCCCTTCCTTCTGACGCCGCCGCCTATCAATTCTTCTGAAGCGAGGGTCACTCCAGTCGGCAGCTGTTGGTAATTGACCTCCCTCAGGCTCACATGCTGTGGGGGAGGGGGAGGGGTCTAGTTGCTCCGTTTGCCTGGGCATGGAGCCAGGGCTGGGGCCGGGAGGTGCTTCCTCCTGTCTGGGCATGGAACCAGGGCTGGGGCCGGGAGGCATACTAGGACATTCCTCAGCGTTCGGAAGCAGATTTATTTATTTTATTTATTTATTTATTTATTAAATTTGTATACCGCCCTTCTCCCGAAGGACTCAGGGCGGTTCACAGCCAAGTAAAATAGACAATATATAAATACAATTTAAAATACATTTAAAAAACTTATTAAAATTGGCCACAATTAAAATTTAAAACTAAAACCCATTTAAAAACCCATAAATTTAAAAACTAACCCAGGCCAGCGCAGATAAATAGGTAAGTTTTAAGCTCGCGGCGAAAGGTTAGATAAGAAGGCCCCGGCTGCGGTGAGAGCGGGCAAGACACAACACAAATCTACTTGCCTAATATGCATTTCCTCCACTTCCAAATATATATTTTGGAGCATTTTCCTCAATAAATAACTTACAGCATAATGTTTTGACTCAGTTGCGATTTAGACAAGTTCAGCCTCTTAGCCACTGAGCCACCGCATCCCACAGATGAAGTGGTAGCACTCTTCAAATAACTGAAAGATTTTTACCCACACTTAGGACAAGACTGTTTTCCCAACATAGCAAGTGCAGGACTTGAAATACGTGAAATTCATGATGTAAGATAGCAGATTCTGACTGAATATTTAAAAGGGAGGGAGAGAAAATTATTAACAACAAAACAAAAAAAAGAGTTTGCTGTGATCTAAAGAGGGGGGCGAGATGTCCTTCGATGCCTATGCTCTACTAGAAGCTAGACAGCCATCTGTTAAGGTCCCTTCAACTTGGATTCTTGAACTCGATAAACCTAAATAGCCTCTTCCACCACTTGGAACCTCAGTCCATAACATATTGTTGGATTTGTGGGTTTTGCTAGTTTTTAAGGGAGGAAATCTCCAAAAAAACCAAAGAACAGATTGCAGCACAGCTTTTCTTTATTATTTATTTGTCTAGGTGTCTATTTATAGTCATCATAAGTGCTATGAACTTTCTGACCCTAGTCTCTTTAATAGATTAATAGCCATCCTTGCCAAAGGATTGGCAAGAAATTTGTAAGTGCAGCTGGGAACCTGAATAAATGTGCGTAGACATCAATGTAATGATCTACACTGCATTGAAATCAATAGCTTCTAGTGCAAAACCTGAGTTGGCTGTTTCCCACTTAACTTTGGAAATAGGTTTCTCCAGTTCAGTAACCTTTTTAAGAACAGGTCAGACTTCTACTGAGCTAGGGGACTTTAAGAGATGCCAGTGCAATTCCAAAACTCTTCTAATATCAACTTCATTTTTTCTCTTGGGTTGAATTTAACCTCTCGCCTCAGCTTCAAGAGCCAATGAGTGAGCCTTACTTGAAACAGACTTCTTGTGAGTTAAACAACTCTCTGTATCTTTGCAATAAGAAGGCAAGAGAACAAACACTTGGGAGAAAAGAAAGGACAGGGTGTAAATAATTACACAGTCTCACTACTCATACTCCCAGGGGTAGCCTTTCCATTTTTAAAAAAATTGAAATTAAAGGGGAGGTACAGGAAATTCTGCTTCATCTCCAGGTTTGATCAAACAAATCATTCACAGTTTACCTGTGCTGATTTATATCAAAACTTTCTGCTCAACTGTTCCAGAGGTGGGTTTCAGCAGGTTCTGACCAGTTCTGGGGAACCGGTAGCGGAAATTTTGAGTAGTTCAGAGAACCGGTAATAAAAATTCTGACTGGCCCCACCCCCATCTATTCTCTGCCTCCCAGGTCCTAGCTGATTGGGAGGAAATGGGGATTTTGCAGTAACCTTCCCCTGGAGTGGGAAGGGAATGGAGATTTTACAGTACCCTTACCCTGCCACGTCCACCAAGCCATGCCCACCAAGCCACACCCACCAAGCCACGCCCACAGATTCGGTAGTAAGAAAATTTGAAATCCACCACTGAACTGTTCATGAGAAAGCGTGATGTAAGAGTGGCTTGTTGGAGATGTATTGCAATCCACACTTACCAAAACAAAATAGCCAGTACTTATCTATAACATGGTTTCACTTTTTGTATTGGTGAATCCCACTGAATAAAACTGCTTATCTTCATTAGTTCTAAATAGTGGGAACAATACGGTATTATTGTCTGTTGGTTTTTAAGAGAAAGCATTACAGCATGGCAATGTTCGTTTAATCATTTTGATAAGAACATTGGATCAATGATTTGATTGCTAAACCATATTTCTACTCCTGAAGCTAAATTCCTGCCCTGGCAAGAAATCAGATATTACAACATTTCAAACTTTGGGGATACTTCCATCACTTATTGGATTCCATTTTGAATATTGGTGTGAACAGAGTTTGTAACCATTTCAGTAGAGTTCATTTGAGGTAGATACATGTTTCTTAGCTGATAGGATGCTATTTGTCCTTCCTTCCTTCCTTCCTTCCTTCCTTCCTTCCTTCCTTCCTTCCTTCCTTCCTTCCTTCCTTGAAGTTGTTCAGTTTTTAAGTCAGCAAAATGTTTTCCTTCTTTCTAGGTTTAACAGGGAGTGATAATCCCAGCTCACCCAACTGACTTCCATATGTAAGACACTCATGAGCTAAAACTCATGGTCTCTCTGCTCTTAGTGTAACATCTTAACCTCCAGAAAAATGTGTGTGTGTGTGTGTGTGTGTGTGTGTGTGTGTGTGTTAGTGCTAACTGATTTTAAGTAATTATTACTTTTCTATAGCTTAAGAATCCCTACATTTAAAGGAACAAAAGAGACACAGGGGAAAATATGGGAAAGAAAAATAGGAGAGAGATGAAAAAAAAATATTTTACTTGGAATGAAGAATTCTTCCTTCTGACTTATTCAGTCACGGATAATCAGAACATAGTTGATTTCACGTCCTGTTCGATATTTTTCTTACAAATATGCAATAAGAAAACTGCCTATGATTCTCTCAAGTAGTTGTCCTTGTGGAAGGATCTCAGAAAAATCTATTTGTAATCAGCTGTTTGAAGCAGAACATTTTCTGACACCCTGCAGCATTCATGAACACAGAGGAAAGACATATCTCTTAATAATTCAACATATCTCAGGCTTTTTTTAAAAAAAAGTTGCAATCAAACAATGTTCTTCTCTGCTCCCTAGGATATATCTTCACGAGAAAACCCCTTCCATCTTCTAAGTATTTTTTCCTCCAAATTCCTAGAAACTTTTCTGAATGTTACTTAGTTTTCTATGCCTGATTTAGTCTAGCAATGAATTGGAATGGGAGGGTTTCACACATATTACCAACTCCTCTATAAGGAGTCATTGAGGCCGTACAGCACAAAGCATCATCCAACCATTGCTTTGATACTATATCACTAATGTGGACACATTTTATGTCACTAGTGTGAATATGTCTACGGAGATTCTCAATCATCCAGTTCACGGTTATTCCAAAGGTGTTTTGTTTTTGTTTTTTCCAAAGGGCAACTGGGCTTGCTTTTTTTTTGGGGGGGGGACATTTTGCTTCTCCTTCAAGAAGCTTCTTCAGTTTCTGAAGAAACTGAACTGAGGAAGAGACCTGAAGAAGCTTCTTGGATGAGTCAGAGGAGGAAGCACACAGACAATGAGCAGGCAGCCCCAACACCATGAGAAGGATTGGTGTCTGAGCAGGCAGGCAAAGTCAGAAAGTCAGTAGTTAGCAGAGACAGTAGCTGTCACTCTCTGAAGTTGAGGGGACAGAATTACTGCCCCCTCTCAACACAAGAGCTTGGCAGGTTGCAAAGAGAGTAGAGCAAAGGTAGTCTGTGAGAGCGTTGTGAAGAAGAAGTCCAGTCCCACTAAATGAGCTACCTTGGGGCTGCTTCTGTTGAAATGGGGCAACAAGCACAAGATCTCCATCTCCATTAAATGCCCTTGTGGCACAGTGGTTAGAATGCAGTATTAAAGGCTAACTCTGCCCACAATCTGTAGTTTGGGCTCAAAGTTGACTTTTCCATCTATGGTGGTGACATCAAAGAGCTTTGCAACTGCATATTTCATGTCATTTGTGTCAGCGTTCCAAAAAAACCTCCGTCTTGAAGTAAAGACTATATCTCAAATGTTATATATTTAATTACTTGAAACGGTTGCTATAAATAAGGCATGTAATGTGACATGAAATGCTTATTTCTAATTGGCATTAATGGGAGCCAAACAAGCATGTATAATCCAAAATTATATCCAAGAATTCTGATCCAGAAAATGATTACAAACTTACCTGCAAATGAATCCTTGGGAAAAAAAAGTAAGAGTGGGGAAGATTGGCAGGAACTACTGTTTCCCTGAAAATAAGATATCCCCTGATAATAAACCCAATCAGGCTTTTGAACGCATGGGCTAAAATAAGCCTCCCCCAAAAAATAAGCCGTCCCCAAAAATATTTAAACACATGCGCAGCCGGTCCCTGCCATATCGCCTGGTTAGGTTTAGGGAGACAGAGCTGGAAATCAGGTAAGATGGCAAAAGGAGCCACATCTTGCTCCATGTGCCCCAAAATAATAAGACCTCCCCAAGAATAAGGCCAAGAGCTTATTTCAGGGTTCAAAAAATATAAGACAGGGTCTTATTTTTGGGAAAACAAGGTACAGTTTTTTTTTAATAAAATGATTTAAAAAAACTGAAATGTGCACTATTACATTTTTTTTTAAGTCAGCCTCTATTAAATCTTGAGAAATAAGTATTTAACTTATTCATGGCATGTAAGCTTCCAAAGCTTAGCATTATATAACATTTCTTGATATTTTGATTATAGTCCCCTGATAAGGTACAGGTTTTGCATGAAACACATACAAAGAATTGCATTCGATCAGATTATAGGATACAGGTTGTCACTTTCATTTGACAAATTCTTGTGCATCTGCTTACTGGAAATCTTTACAGTGATGCAGTCAATATGAAGCTCATTTGTATCCAACCAGCTCAAAGCATAAAAATGGCCAGTCCATGGAGGAAAGATTAAAGTGTCAAAATGACTTTTGAAGGGCTACATAAGCTAAGGGATTACAAAGCAGCCAGAATAAACCCAGCTCAATGCAATGTTTAAGTATTGGATTCATGGATTGCCCCTTCTGAATTAATTTCCAGCAGTGTAGCTCTCCAGCCAAATAGTTAGACTATTTGGATTTAAGAAACTTTCCTTTTTGTCCAACCTGTTTAAATGGGCACAATTGAAGCAGATTGCATGAACACATATCCACATTCAGACAGCCACTCCTACATATTACATACAGTACATAAGGGGCTCAGTGGCTAAGACGCTGAGCTTGTCGATCGAAAGGTCGGCGGTTCAATGGTTCAAATCCCTAGTGCCGTGTAATGGGGTAAGCTCCCATTACTTGTCCCAGCTTCTGCCAACCTAACAGTTTGAAAGCATGTAAAAAATGCAAGTAGAAAAATAGGGACCACCTTTGGTGGGAAGATAACAGCATTTCACGCGCTTTTGTTGTTTAGTTATGCTGGCCACATGACCACGGAGACATCTTCGGACAGTGCTGGCTCTTTGGCTTTGAATGGAGATGAGCACCGCCCACTAGAGTCGGGAATGACTAGCACATATGTGTGAGGGGAACCTTTACCTTTTACCTTTAAAGTTTTGGAATTCTTCATTTCTTTGTCTATTTGCTTCTCCATGGTGTTATTTTAATAAGATTCTACCTTATTCATTCACTCTCTTAAGATAATTATCTCTTCTCTTCCTAAATAACTCCTTATACCCATTGATTTATCTTGTCTAGAAATTTCTGTTTTAGTCAGTTTGATATTTCCAGTTTGGCATGCCAGCTTTTCCTATAACACGCTATTGAAGATGCCAATGTTATACACAAAGTATCAGGACCATTTGTCTAGAATGCAGCATAAATGATTTATTGAAGCAAGTATACAAGAATCTGGCCCATTAATGGCCAGCACTAAATTGGTACTAGATAAGCATCAAAATAATTCAAGGGTAGGGGGTTAGACTTGGATCTCTTGTGGCAAAGCAAGGATTCTAAATGAATGATACATTTTATTTTGGCTCCCAGCTCTGCCTGCTCTTCTCCTATAGTCAGAGTGACTTAAAGAAAGGGAAAAAAATACCATCCGCTAAAGTTGGGGACCATCTGCCCAATTTTAGGGCCTATTGAATGGATGGAAAACCATCAGAAATCCTAAAACTATAGATTGAACTGCCATCTGGGGAAAAAAGATATCCCCAAAGAAACTGATGACAGTTCTTTTTTTTTTTAACAAAAAAAAAAAAAAAAAAAAGGAAAATTGAATGGAGTCACCAGTTGAAAGGATATTCTATTACTACTTGAAAGTTTCCTTCCAAAATTCAGCGTCTTTCTCCCTATATTTCTAATTTCCCTTTCCAAAAAGAAAGAGGTTAATCTAGTGCATGTCTCCAGAAGATAGATTTTGTGCCTTCAACGTCAACTGAATGAGAGCAAGTTTGGTGTACTTAGTGTAGTAGTTAAGGCGCCAGGCTAGAAACCAGGGAATCGTGAGTTCTAGTCCTCCCTTGGGCACAAAGCCAGCTGGGTGAACTTGTAGAATGAGAACCTTCTCTCATTCTAAAGAATGAGACTAAATCAAACCATTTCTGAAATCTGCAGGGACATGCCCTGACTGTCACCAGGAGTCAACATTGACTCCAGGATGTGCTCACACACACACAAAACTAATTTAGGAATGTTTTTCAACAGGCGACGTACTGCTGCAGAAAAGGCACAATTCCTTGGTCCCACCAGGGGACATTCTTCAATTCAGAGGATTCAGACGATGTCCTTTCTGCAGGGGTGGGCTTCAAAAATTTTAGCAAGGAGTTCTCTGCCTGGTTGCTGGATGGGCATGGCCATGGTGGGTGTGGCCTAGTTGGCCTCCTGCATCATGACAGGGTTGCATTTTTGCCCTCCCCGGGCTCTGGAGGCTTTACTTGAGCCTCCAGGAGGGAGAAAACGGCCTCCCCAGGCTTCAGAGGCCCTCTGGAGGCCAGAAACAGGCCTCTTTTCCAAACTTCCTGAATTTACCATAGGCCTGTTTTCGCCTCCCGAGCCTCTGCGTCGCCCTGCATCCAAAACGGGTTGCGTGGGGACTCCTGGGAGAGGCGGGGTGGGCAGGGCAGGGCAGGGCCAGCCAGGAGTGGGATTTGGGGTTCTCAAAACTGCACAGAATCTTAGCTAGAGGTTCTCCCGAACCCCCGTGAACCCCCAGCAGCCCACCCCTACACTTCTTCAAGATTTGATGGGGCAGATAGAGGCATTCAAAAAATAAAAAGGCCATCCTTCAGATATGTGCTTATATTCTCCCACAAATTTACAATCCAAGTTCAGAGGGAAAGCCATCTTTTGATCCCTGGAATAGATAAAAAAAGATTTGGTTGAGACTCCTGTACAGGGCCAATATAAAATTCGCAGGTGTTTTCTTGAAGTTAATCTAAGGGAGCATTTTCCCCCAACTCTAATAGTTCTTTCAGAGAACCTTTTCTCTACCACAAAGTTAGTTGCTTAACAGCATGAGATGCTGGGCTTTTTAGAAACAGACCTCCCACTGCTTGAGTACAAAGAATCAGGACCATTTGTCTAGAATGCAGCATAAATGATTTATTGAAGCAAGTATACAAGAATCTGGCCCATTAATGGCCAGCACTAAATTGGTACTAGATAAGCATCAAAATAATTCAAGGGTAGGGGGTTAGACTTGGATCTCTTGTGGCAAAGCAAGGATTCTAAATGAATGATACATTTTATTTTGGCTCCCAGCTCTGCCTGCTCTTCTCCTATAGTCAGAGTGACTTAAAGAAAGGGAAAAAAATACCATCCGCTAAAGTTGGGGACCATCTGCCCAATTTTAGGGCCTATTGAATGGATGGAAAACCATCAGAAATCCTAAAACTATAGATTGAACTGCCATCTGGGGAAAAAAGATATCCCCAAAGAAACTGATGACAGTTCTTTTTTTTTTTAACAAAAAAAAAAAAAAAAAAGGAAAATTGAATGGAGTCACCAGTTGAAAGGATATTCTATTACTACTTGAAAGTTTCCTTCCAAAATTCAGCGTCTTTCTCCCTATATTTCTAATTTCCCTTTCCAAAAAGAAAGAGGTTAATCTAGTGCATGTCTCCAGAAGATAGATTTTGTGCCTTCAACGTCAACTGAATGAGAGCTAGTTTGGTGTACTTAGTGTAGTAGTTAAGGCGCCAGGCTAGAAACCAGGGAATCGTGAGTTCTAGTCCTCCCTTGGGCACAAAGCCAGCTGGGTGAACTTGTAGAATGAGAACCTTCTCTCATTCTAAAGAATGAGACTAAATCAAACCATTTCTGAAATCTGCAGGGACATGCCCTGACTGTCACCAGGAGTCAACATTGACTCCAGGATGTGCTCACACACACACAAAACTAATTTAGGAATGTTTTTCAACAGGCGACGTACTGCTGCAGAAAAGGCACAATTCCTTGGTCCCACCAGGGGACATTCTTCAATTCAGAGGATTCAGACGATGTCCTTTCTGCAGGGGTGGGCTTCAAAAATTTTAGCAAGGAGTTCTCTGCCTGGTTGCTGGATGGGCATGGCCATGGTGGGTGTGGCCTAGTTGGCCTCCTGCATCATGACAGGGTTGCATTTTTGCCCTCCCCGGGCTCTGGAGGCTTTACTTGAGCCTCCAGGAGGGAGAAAACGGCCTCCCCAGGCTTCAGAGGCCCTCTGGAGGCCAGAAACAGGCCTCTTTTCCAAACTTCCTGAATTTACGATAGGCCTGTTTTTCGCCCTCCCCGAGCCTCTGCGTGCGCCCTGCATCCAAAACGGGTTGCGTGGGGACTCCTGGGAGAGGCGGGGTGGGCAGGGCAGGGCAGGGCCAGCCAGGAGTGGGATTTGGGGTTCTCAAAACTGCACAGAATCTTAGCTAGAGGTTCTCCCGAACCCCCGCGAACCCCCAGCAGCCCACCCCTACATTTCTTCAAGATTTGATGGGGCAGATAGAGGCATTCAAAAAATAAAAAGGCCATCCTTCAGATATGTGCTTATATTCTCCCACAAATTTACAATCCAAGTTCAGAGGGAAAGCCATCTTTTGATCCCTGGAATAGATAAAAAAAGATTTGGTTGAGACTCCTGTACAGGGCCAATATAAAATTCGCAGGTGTTTTCTTGAAGTTAATCTAAGGGAGCATTTTCCCCCAACTCTAATAGTTCTTTCAGAGAACCTTTTCTCTACCACAAAGTTAGTTGCTTAACAGCATGAGATGCTGGGCTTTTTAGAAACAGACCTCCCACTGCTTGAGTACAAAGAATCAATCCGGTGTCAATATAAACTGCAATAACCATTTGACTTCCAGGATGAGCACAGTTCTAGGTGTTTTTTCTGCTCCAAAGTGAGACGAATTGCCAGAAATCCTTGTAGTATTTTTTAAATGTGCTTAGCATTTTTTCTTCCTTAAGAGAATTATATAAGGTGTGTGTGTGTGTGTGTGTGTGTGTGTGTGTGTGTGTGTGTATTTGTTTTCTGAGGTTTTCGCGGGTGTTTGTATGTAGATCTTTGGTTATTCGGGTTTTCTCCCGCATAAAATTGGAAGTGTCTTGGCGACGTTTCGACGAAATCCCATTTGTCATCTTCAGGCTAGGTGTTTACAGCTTCGTGCTTCTAGGAGAAATGTCTGATCGCAGCTGTTTCTTCCTTTGAACTGCTAGTGGGGGTTTGAACTGATTGGTTGGGAGTTTGGTGGTGTTCTGATTGGGTGGAGGTGTGTTCTGATTGGGTGGGGGTTTGGCTGTGCTCTGATTGGATGGTGGGGTTGGCTGTGCTCTGATTGGATGGGGGTGTGTTCTGTTTGGGGGGGGGACTTGGTTGTGCTCAGGTTGGTCTGAGATGCAGGGGGATTTGAGTTGGTGAGCTGCATTGCTGTTGTTTGGCTTCGTGTTCGTGGTCATGCTAAATCTTCATGGTGGGTGTCAGTCTGCTGTATGTATGGATTGGAGGGGTTTGAAATGGCTAACGATGCAGTTGCAGTCTGGCTTCTGGTCCATGGTTGTGCTTCATCATTGGTGTGGGTTTGAGTTGCTTTCCGCGTGAATGTGTGGTGATGACATGCTGTGTGGCACTCGTGAGTGTGGTTCTTGAGTCATTCTTCATGTTAGGGACTTGTTTGTCGATAAGGGTGGGTTTCCAAATGGCTGGTAGGTGGGAGGTATCATCTTGTTTATTCATGCTGTGTGGGCGTTTTTCTATCTCGATGGCTTCTCTGATTATTCTGTTGTTAAAGTGTTCAGTTTTGGCGATAGTTCGGGTATTTTTAAAATCAATTTTATGTCCTGTGGCTTTAAGGTGTTGGACCAGGGAAGACGTTGGTTCCTCTTTTTTGACTGAGTTCTTATGTTCTTCAATGCGTGCACTTATTCTTCTGTTGGTTTGTCCGATGTATGTGGTGCTGCAGGCGGTGCATGGGATTTCATATACTCCTTGATTTTCTAACTCAATTTTGTCTTTGGGGTTTCTTAGGAGGGTGGATATTTTTCGGTTTGTGCAGAATGCTGTCTTGATGTGTTTGTGGAGGATCGTGCGGATTCTGTCTTTTTTATATATGGGAGGAGGGCTTTGCCATTTTCTTGTTCTCTGCCTTGGATTTTGGTGGGGGTTTCTTTATGGATTAGTTTGGTAATCTTATTTCTTTGGAATCCATTGGATGTTAGTACATTAGTGAGAGTGTGTAGTTCAGTTTTTAGGTGTTGTTCGTCAGCTAAGTGTTTTGTTCTAGAGATGAGTGTCTTGGCTACGGAGTTGATCTGTGCTGGGTGGTGGTGTGAGAGTGCGTGCAGATAGCGGTTTGTGTGTGTTTTCTTCTGGTAGATGGTGTGTCCTAGGGAGCTATTGGGTTTCCTGTAGACTAAGACATCTAGGAAGGGAAGTTGGTTGTTAGCTTCTGTTTCCATGGTGAATTGTATTTGGGGGTGTAGGCTGTTGAGGTGTATGAGGAAGTTGTCCAGTTTTTCTTTCCCGTGTGGCCAGATTATGAAGGTGTCGTCTACGTATCTGAGCCAGAGTTTGGGTTTGTGGTCAGGTTTTTCTAGAGCTTGGGTTTCAAAGTGTTCCATGTAGAGGTTTGCAATGACAGGTGAGACATATTTGTTTTCATAGGTTTTCATGGGTATAGGTATGTAGGTCTTGGCATATTTGGGTCTTTTCCCATCACCAGCTGCTGCACCCCCGTCCGATCCCCACGCAAAGCAAGCTGACACACTCCATGAACACATGACAGGACCTCAGACTAGGAGCCAAACCAGGGCCCGGGATGCTGCATCATAGCCATCTGCTCTGAATGTTGCAGCCCAGTACTCAGGATGTCACAGCACTAGAGCTCAGGATGTTGCAGAACAGCCCATTACCCAGGTCGTTAAGACTAATGGGCACACAGCTAGGACCACACCCACACAGGATGCTACAAAACAGTTGACCAATCTGCAAACATCAACTCCATCAACCAATCAAGATGTAACAACAAAGCCAACCAATCTGCTTACAGCAACAAAGCCAGCACTCCCCATCTCCCCACCAGTATTTATAGAGAGACGGCAGCTCCGACCACGCTTTGCTCGCACAAGCACGAAGCCGAAAGCACCAGCCTGAAGATGACGAGTGGGACCTTCTCAAAACATCGCCTAGATACTTTCAACCTTACACGGGAAAAGACCTGAATATATCAAGACACACACACACACACACACACACACATACACACACACACACATAGAGAGAGAGATGATGCAGATGATTTTAAGAGCCCATATTTCTGTTTCTTAAGCCAAACATGCATAATGAAAATTGATACCATTCTATTGAGGGAATTAGGAATGCGGGAAATTTTCTTTTGCCTTATTATTTATCATCTGTGTTTTTCCTTCACCTTTTCCAACTTCTGCAAAGATTTTCCTTTTTGATCAAACCATTTTTTGTATTTTTTATGATTGCAAAAAAATAATAATTGGATTTCTATATTTGCAAAAAAAATAAATAAATGGATTTTTATAATTGTTTTTAATTGCAGCTTCCATTTATATATTTCTAATTGGGCTTTAACGGGTTCTCTATAATTTTTCAATCTTTTACTTCTCCGTTAAGCCACCTTTAAAAACCAATGGATTAAAAAAAAAATGAAATCCCAAAGCAAGTGCTATGGTATAGTATAAATTTTTGTTGACTTTTCCTCCAAATGCACAAAAGCACACACACAATTGTATATACACAGTTATTATTTTGGTGTACTTCATATTGTCAGGGACCATCACTTTTTGAAATTATTTTGTCATGTAGCTGGTCTTTTTAAGAGTTAGGATTCCATTTATATCATTAAAGGGTCTGTCTGTCTGTCTGTCTGTCTGTCTCTCTTACATGTCTGTTAATAGGCAGGTAAGATTTTATGTTGGATAGCAGATAGCTTTATATAGCTGAATGAATGCATTCAGAGAGAAACACTAAAGATGAGGAAAAAAGAGAAAAAAGAATTAAAAAGAGATGATCTTATGACCTACATGGAGTCCTTCACCACTGTCCCCTCTTCCATACTTTCTCTTATTATCAGAGAACAATGACAGTTCCTGACAGTTAGAACAATTAATCAGTGGAACAACTTGACTCCAGAAGTTGTGAATGCTCCAACACTGGAAGTTTTTAAGAAGAGGTTGGATAACCATTTGTCTGAAATGGTGTTGGGTTTCCTGCCTAAAGAGGGGCAGTGTGGGATTCAGCCAGTTTGCACCACTTTGGGAGAACCGATTGTTAACTTTCTGAGCAGTTTGGTGAACTGGTTTTTGGAAGAAATCATAAGGGCAGAGAACCGGTTGTTAAATTATTTGAATCCCATCACTGAGCAGGGGGTTGGACTAGAAGACCTCCAAGGTCCCTTCCAACTTCTATTCTATTCTATTCTATTCTATTCTATTCCATTCCATTCCATTCCATTCCATTCCATTCCATTCCATTCCATTCCATTCCATTCTATTCTATTCTATTCTATTCTATTCTATTCTATTCTATTCTATTCTATGTAAGGTTTTGGATTCTGGTCACAGAGGCTCAAATTCAATTTAATCCTCAGCCATCAAAATTAAGTAACTTGGGGCTGGTTTACTGTATATTTTTCAAGTCAATCTACTTTACAAGGTTGTTGTTGATGGGACAACCTACCCTCCTGTATTAATTAATATTGTATTCCAGTTCTTAACCAAACTTCCTTCAGCCATTGTTTCCTCTATATTTTCAAAGGATTACTAGATGAAATAAATATTCTTTATTTCTTCTTCACCATTTAGAGGATAAATAGCAATAGCACTTAGACTTAAATACTGCTTCACAGTGCTTTACAGTGCTCTCTAAGTGGTTTACAAAGTCAGCATCTTGCCCCCAACAATCTGGGTCCTCCTTTTACCCACCTCGGAAGGATGGAAGGCTCAGTCAGCCTTGAGCCTGGTGAGATTCAAGCTGCCAAATTGCAGGCAGCCGGCAGTCAGCAGAAGTAGCCTTCAGTACTGCACTCTAACCACTGTGCCACCGTGGCTCATAAAGTTCAGTAAAGAGGGAAATTATATTCACAAGAGAGGAACTTCAAATCACCATGGCTGTTCTTTTTCTTTACATGGTCCAAGTTGTGGTGAAAATAGGAAGAGGAAGTTGTGTTGGATATGTTTGCCGTCCTGAGTTATTTGTAAAAATAATAAAGGCGTGATACAAATATGTAAAATTAAAACAATTTTTTGACTCATGGGAGATGGAATTTTCTTTGTTGAATTCCTTCATGAAGTGACTTGAAATCACCATAGGAACTCAGTCAAAAGATCTCATCTAATCCACGATAAATCTATGGTGCAAAACCATTGATGCTATAGTTAATTGTTTTGGTCTTAACAGTGGCTCCGCCCTGGAGAATCCCTCAGGGTGTGTTGTCGCTCAGCCAGGGGGCATTGGTCTACCCAGACCCACAGTGGCTCCAACTGATTGCCTGGAGATTGAGTGGTGCATTCTGAGTGGAGCAAACTTCTCCAGGGTCATCAAGACCATCCAGGCTTCACACCGGCCTGGATGGTGGGCCTTTTGTACTTGGGGGGGGGGATCGGGTTTGTTGTGGTCCATCAGCAGCCTGCAGAGCTGGCAACGGAGTCGGACAGTGATGAGGCTGAGGGGAGGCCAGGGCCATTGGGGGGTGAGGTGCGGACTCCAGAACCTCCAGAGACTGAAAGTAGTGAGGCAGAGGAACAGGAGGAGCCTGTTCCTAATGCACGTATGAGAAGAGCCATCAGAAGGCAAGAGCAGCTCAAGCAGAGAGGACAACTTGGGATTAGGGCCAAGAGACAATTGCCCCCTCCCATAAACTTTAAAACAGACCAGCAACGGCGTTTCAGCTTTGCTGGAAAACAACATTGTAGCTGCGTCTTCTGCTCCGTCTTCTGCTTTCTGTACGCCTTTGTTTTTGTGGCTTCTGGACATTTGCCAGGAAGGGCCTTTGGCAGTTTGCCTAATTGGACTAAAGTTTGTTAGATAACTGAGGAATTTGTGTTGGGAGGCATTTGTTTTACTTTGAGTTGAACTACACTGGGAATGAAGTAATTCCCAGCTGTTCGAATAAAGTTTGTTTTTCCACAGACTAAGTAATAACTACCTACTTGGGTCTGGGTCACAACAGGATTGGGGTCTCCCCGCTCCATGCCTCGATTCCCCAAATCCTTGAATTTCTCCAAGATGGGTTAGATAATGGGCACTCCCCAAACACCATTAAATGGCAGATGGCAGCACTTTCTACTGTTCTGGCTTGTGGGATGTTTACGTCGTTATCACAGCACCCAGCCAGAATAGTGTTTTTTTAGGTACTAAATATAAATACTATATTAGCAGACAAATCAGGATTTTCAGCAATATCTATCATTAATGTTATAGCAATAAAACAAGCAATATCTAATGCAGACTCTTATGCCACTGATAAAAGATGTCATTGGGCCACTTTTAAATATAATTATTAAGATCTGATAGTAAGTAACTTTTTTATCCATCTGATGAGAGAGTGAATGTATTATTTTCTGCTTTTGCAGGAGAAAAAAAAAAGTGTGGGTTTCCTATCAAGTCCGAATTTAAATAAATAGGATTCTCTATAAATAGTTTATTAGCAATTAGATCAACATTAAAATAAATTAGATTTGTGTTATTAAGACATCTGCTGAACAAACATTAATAAATTAGCATGCATTGCAACATCTAAGTGCTTTGTAATAATATATAACACTGTATACCAAGCAGCCAATTATTTCTGAACTTCTTTCTGGGATATTAAACTGTCACAATGTGAAATTACTATTATTTATGGTAATAACAGTAGTGCTATTTTGTCAGTTTTAATTAGGCCGCCTCCCAATTTTGTGCTGAAGATCAGGGGTCAGCAGGCACTGAATGTCTCAAAGTAGCAATAAGCAAATAAATAATGGCCAGAAATCATTGCATCTCAATCTTTGAGACTTTGTGATTCTTAGTCTTCAACTGCATCACCTGGAAGGCTCGTAAAATGTAGCAGTTCTGCATTTTACAAACATGCTTCAAAACTTTACCCTTTTAAAAATTTATTTTTTAACCTTGGGATTCCAGATATACCCTCTAAGCCAGGGGTCTCCAACCTTGGTCCCTTTAAGACTTGTGGACATCAACTCCCAGAGTTCCTCAGCCAGCTTTGCTGGCTGAGGGACTCTGGGAGTTGAAGTCCACAACTCTTAAAGGGACCAAGGTTGGAGACCCCTGCTCTAAGCAGTATCGATGCTGCCGGGGTGCACAAAATCATTGTGTTACCAAATCCTTGTTGTACTTTGTCTCTAACATGGATTGCAGCAGCAAAGGCCATGATTGTGCCCTTACTTGCAACAAATGAAACGTCTTTGTTTGAGTAAATAAAAATTATTTATTCAATAATTTGTCTGGTCCCAGTGTCCCAGGTGTTTTTTGAAGATGCAAAATGGCGGCAAAGCCATTTTCCCTTCTCAAGCTTTAGCCAACTAGTTCATAGGTCATAGTCTATGTGATGAACAGGGGTTGAGAGAGAAATTCAGTCATTCATCTGTCAATTTATCTAATTCAACTGCTGCTAAACTAGTTGGCTAAAGCTTGAGAAGGGAAAAGAATAAATTAAATTAAAAATAAAAACTGGAGATTGGATGGGGAGATGTATATTATTTGTCATTGCTAAAAATAAATGCCACCTGACAAAGTACAGACCATTTTGAATCCAGGTAGTATAACCTTCATTTTGTCTCTCCAAATAGAAGATGATGGAAAGGAACTATCAAAAATTTAAATACCTTCATTTATTCTTGGCAGTTTTATTAATTTATTTCACTTATTAGTTTTCCATCAGTGATTATGACTTGGAAAACTCTTCAAGATCCCACCATTATTTTGACGCTATTAAATATCTACGATATTAACCAAGGGCATAAAGATTTTGCCACCAATCTTCTTGTGGTGTAATTGAAGTATTTCAGTTAAATTGAAAAATTGTCTCAGCATCATAAAAGCCTGAAATATGTTTATTTGTTAGGGGAAAGCATAAGGGGAACACATTGAAAAATAACAAAGGTTACATTAAAAGATTTTGTGTATCTTTCACTGCTGCTATTAACTTAGATAGAAATTACACAGACGGCTGTCTGTATTAGTTATGTGAAGGAGAAAATTACTATTTACATAATCTGCTACCAGAGTGAGAAGTCAGGGTCATAGTCTATGTGATGAAGAGGGGTTGAGAGAGAAATTCAGTCATTCATCTGTCAATTTATCTAATTCAACTAGATCAACAGATATTGTTCTCCACTCTGATGCTCCTCAGATATATTTGATTTCAACTCCAGTTGATAATTGGCTGGGAATTTGAGAGTTGAAGTCAAATATATCAAGAAAGATGAAGAAAGTTTGTCGTATAAAGGTTAAAGAAAGCTACCCAAATGTTTGTGTGATTGTCACTAACCATAGGCATAATATATGGTTTATTTGGGGGGAAAAACGGTAGAAAAATGTAATCGTTAAGAAAAGTAATTCATTTAAAATGATAAAGTTTATACAAAGTATATTTTCACGTTGGAAAACTAGGACAGGAGTATTTGAGAATGTCCATCCAACTTTATTGAATCCATCAATGAAATAATAACTAACAGATCCCATCCATATTGTTCAGAATCTGGGATCTATTATTATAGGGGGTCATAGTAAATGCATTTCCTTAAGTTAATATTACACTAATTAATTTGGTTTCCTCTATGCTCGTTAAGGAAGATGCATGTGCTACTGAACAATACATTGCTCTCCATTTTTCAATCAATATATTAATATAGCAATAATTATCTCCTTAAAAAAACGTACTGTCCTGCATAATCCCCCAAACCCTACACTAGATAGCTTGCATTATGTATATTTATTCTGTGCTAAGCAAGGCTTAAGAAAGGTAACTGTTCTTACCTCCAAAATATTTATATTCATGTTTATCCATGGTGGGTGCAAGCAGCATGCAAAATGAATGAAGAATGATGCCAACGCTTCTTCAGAGAGGTATTAGAAAGGAGTCAGCAGAGAGGGGTTTATGAAAATTGCATGAGTTGTATATTATATATGCATATGCTTCAAGAGCTACATTAAGTATCTTCTGCAAGGTAACAGCCACAAACATAATGTTGGGGATGTAATGGTAACTTGACTTTCAAAACAAAAATATTTTTCTTCGACACAAGGCTTACAAAAATAACTTTTCAATCTGGGCTTAATTATCCTTGGAGGCCCATCTGAAGGTCAAAATTAAGTTGAAGGTAATTACCACTTTCTCTTCTTCTTAACATAACATAACATAACATCAGAGTTGGAAGGGACCTTGGAGGCCTTCTAGTCCAACCCCCTGCCCAGGCAGGAAACCCTACACCATCTCAGTCAGATGGTTATCCAACATTTTCTTAAAAATTTCCAGTGTTGGAGCATTCACAACTTCTGAAGGCAAGTCGTTCCACTTATTAATTGTTCTAACTGTCAGGAAATTTCTCCTTAGTTCTAAGTTGCTTCTTTCCTTGATCAGTTTCCACCCATTGCTTCTTGTTCTACCCTCAGGTGCTCTGGAGAACAGCCCAACTCCCACTTCTCTGTGGCAGCCCCTGAGATATTGGAACACAGCTATCATGTCTCCCCTAGTCCTTCTTTTTGTTAAACTAGACATACCCAGTTCCTGCAACCGTTCTTCATATGTTTTATCCTCCAGTCCCCTAATCATCTTTGTTGCTCTTCTCTGCACTCTTTCTAGAGTCTCAACATCTTTTTTACATCGTGGCGACCAAAACTGGATGCAATATTCCAAGTGTGGCCTTACCAAGGCATTATAAAGTGGTACTAGCACTTCACGTGATCTTGATTCTATCCCTCTGTTTATGCAGCCCAGAACTGTGTTGGCTTTTTTAACAGCTGCTGCACACTGCTGGCTCATATCTAAATGGTTATCCACTAGGACTCCAAGATTCCTCTCACAGGTACTACTATTGAGCAAGGTACCACATATACGGTACTGGTGCATTTTGTTTTTTTGGCCTCAATGTAGAACCTTACTTGTTTCACTGTTGAATTTCATTTTGTTAGATAGCGCCCAATGTTCAAGTCTGTCAAGATCTTTCTGTAACTTGAGCCTATCTTCTGGAGTGTTGGCTATTCCTGCCAGCTTGGTGTCATCTGCAAATTTGATGAGTTCCCCATCTATCCCTGGTCCAAGTCATTGATGAAGATGTTGAAGAGTACTGGGCCTAAAACAGAGCCTTGGGGTACTCCACTGCATACTTCCCTCCATGTGGATGTAGTTCCGTTGAGGACTACACGTTGAGTGCGGTTGGTCAGCCAGTTACGAATCCATCTGGTGGTGGTGCTGTCTAACCCACATTTTTCTACTTTAACTAGTAGTAGGTTATGGTCTACTTTATCAAATGCTTTACTGAAGTCCAAGTAAATTATATCGACAGCATTCCTCTGGTCTACTAATTTTGTCATTTTGTCAAAGAATGCGATAAGATTAGTCTGGCATGATCTGTTTTGACAAACCCATGTTGGCTTTTGGTTATTACTTTGTTTGCTTCTAGGTGTTCGGTGATTCGTTGCTTGATTATCTTTTCCAGAATCTTCCCGGTATTGAGGTCAGACTGATAGGTCTGTAGTTTCCTGGATCTGTTTTTTCCTTTTTGAAGATGGGAACTACATCAGCTCTTTTCCAGTCCTCTGGCAGCTCCCTGTGCTCCAGGATCTTTGAAAGATATAGTTCAGTGGTTCTGAGATCCGTCTGCCAGTTCCTTCAGAACCTTGGGGTGTAATCCATCCGGTCCTGGTGATTTGAACTCGTCTAGGGTAGACAGGTGTTCACTTACCATTTTCTTCCCTATTTTAACCATGGTGGGTGCAAGCAGCATGCAAAATGAATGAAGAATGATGCCAACGCTTCTTCAGAGAGGTATTAGAAAGGAGTCAGCAGAGAGGGGTTTATGAAAATTGCATGAGTTGTATATTATATATGCATATGCTTCAAGAGCTACATTAAGTATCTTCTGCAAGGTAACAGCCACAAACATAATGTTGGGGATGTAATGGTAACTTGACTTTCAAAACAAAAATATTTTTCTTCGACACAAGGCTTACAAAAATAACTTTTCAATCTGGGCTTAATTATCCTTGGAGGCCCATCTGAAGGTCAAAATTAAGTTGAAGGTAATTACCACTTTCTCTTCTTCTTAATATAACATAACATAACATCAGAGTTGGAAGGGACCTTGGAGGCCTTCAGGAAACCCTACACCATCTCAGTCAGATGGTTATCCAACATTTTCTTAAAAATTTCCAGTGTTGGAGCATTCACAACTTCTGAAGGCAAGTCGTTCCACTTATTAATTGTTCTAACTGTCAGGAAATTTCTCCTTAGTTCTAAGTTGCTTCTTTCCTTGATCAGTTTCCACCCATTGCTTCTTGTTCTACCCTCAGGTGCTCTGGAGAACAGCCCAACTCCCACTTCTCTGTGGCAGCCCCTGAGATATTGGAACACAGCTATCATGTCTCCCTAGTCCTTCTTTTGTTAAACTAGACATACCCAGTTCCTGCAACCGTTCTTCATATGTTTTATCCTCCAGTCCCTAATCATCTTTGTTGCTCTTCTCTGCACTCTTTCTAGAGTCTCAACATCTTTTTTACATCGTGGCGACCAAAACTGGATGCAATATTCCAAGTGTGGCCTTACCAAGGCATTATAAAGTGGTACTAGCACTTCACGTGATCTTGATTCTATCCTCTGTTTATGCAGCCCAGAACTGTGTTGGCTTTTTAACAGCTGCTGCACACTGCTGGCTCATATCTAGATGGTTATCCACTAGGACTCCAAGATCCCTCTCACAGGTACTACTATTGAGCAAGGTACCACATATACGGTACTGGTGCATTTTGTTTTTGGCCTAAATGTAGAACCTTACTTTTTCACTGTTGAATTTCATTTTGTTAGATAGTGCCCAATGTTCAAGTCTGTCAAGATCTTTCTGTATCTTGAGCCTATCTTCTGAAGTGTTGGCTATTCCTGCCAGCTTGGTGTCATCTGCAAATTTGATGAGTTCCCCATCTATCCCTCATTCAAGTCATTGATAAAGATGTTGAAGAGTACTGGGACTAAAACAGAGCCTTGGGGTACTCCACTGCATACTTCCTTCCATGTGGATGTAGTTCCGTTGAGGACTACACGTTGAGTGCGGTTGGTCAGCCAGTTACGAATCCATCTGGTGGTGGTGCTGTCTAACCCACATTTTTCTACTTTATCTAGTAGTAGGTTATGGTCTACTTTATCAAATGCTTTACTGAAGTCCAAGTAAATTATATCAACAGCATTCCTCTGGTCTACTAATTTTGTCATTTTGTCAAAGAATGCGATAAGATTAGTCTGGCATGATCTGTTTTGACAAACCCATGTTGGCTTTTGGTTATTACTTTGTTTGCTTCTAGGTGTTCGGTGATTCGTTGCTTGATTATCTTTTCCAGAATCTTCCCGGTATTGAGGTCAGACTGATAGGTCTGTAGTTTCCTGGATCTGTTTTTTCCTTTTTGAAGATGGGAACTACATCAGCTCTTTTCCAGTCCTCTGGCAGCTCCCCTGTGCTCCAGGATCTTTGAAAGATATAGTTCAGTGGTTCTGAGATCGCGTCTGCCAGTTCCTTCAGAACCTTGGGGTGTAATCCATCCGGTCCTGGTGATTTGAACTCGTCTAGGGTAGACAGGTGTTCACTTACCATTTTCTTCCCTATTTTAACTTGTGTTTCTAATCTGTTTTTTGTAGTGCTGTTTTTGATAGGTTGGATTGTTTTTTCCTTTTGTGTAAAGACAGATGCAAAATATGAGTTAAGTAGATCTGCTTTCTCCCTGTTGCTTGTCATCTTCTTGCCACTTTCTCCCAGCAATGGGCCAATTGTTTCCTTGACTTTTTTCTTGTTTTTAACATCTTCTTCTTCTTCTTTTTTTTGCAAAGTTTAGAAAAAGCTGTCTTCAAAGTTGTTGTATCAGGGGGGATGGGCGGCACTATAATACTCTTCAGCTATAGCTAATCCTATATTTTATTTTATGCCATTCTGTTTTTTTCCTATCAAAATTGGAAACTGGAGGTGGGAAATGCTTGTTCTATAAACAGGGCATCTGCTCTGTGAGCTAGATTTTACGGAGGGCAGCAAGCTTTCAGGTGATAAAATAAATTCACCTTTTCAAAACCTTTTGGCTGTAGAGCAGGGGTGTCAAACTCAAGGCCTGTGGGCCAGATGCGGCCCATGGGGTGCTTAGATCTGGAACACGGGGCCACTCTCCAAACAGCAAAGGACTGGCCCGTGGTGCCTCTGCCAGTGAAAACAGAATTCGGGAGGACCGCATGCATCTCTCCCGAGCTCCGTTTTCGCTGGCAGAAGGTTGCAGGAGGCCATCCCAGCCGAAAACGGAGCTCAGGAGCTCGTATTTGCTGGTAGAACACTTGAGCCAGCACAGGCACCTCCGACATGATTGACATCAAGCTGGCCATGCTCACTCTGGCCACACCCAGCTTGGCCCCTGCGATCAAACACAACCCTGATGCGGCCCTCAATAAAATTGAGTTTGACATCCCTGCTGTAGAGCAAAAGAGCTTTAACTTAAACCCTGGCACCTTTTGGACCTGTGAACTTCAACTCCCACAATTCTCCAGCCAGCCTTTGAAGGATCTTACATTAACAGAAAAAATGTGAAACGTGGCTCAGTATTGTATTCGAAGTACAATTGCTTTCACTAATGATATAATGGCCAGAAGTCTTATCTGGTAATGAACTATTAATCAAGGAAGATTAATAATACCAACTTTAGCTGTTTACAGATTAATAGCCGTGTATCCTTAAAGACCTCCAAACCATTCTAGAGCAAGAAACATTTTCCTTTTTCCCATATTGTTTTTCAACATTTATTAGAAAATTAAAATTTATTGACATATATGTATGGGAAAAGCAGTGTAAGCTCCACATTCTGAATAAAAGCAGACACTAAATAAATGAAATAAATCTGAATTAAAAAACCATTTTTCTTGGAGTGTTTCCCCCCTCCCCCATTAAGCACTATAGCAGAAATCCTAAAAGCTGCTTCCAATTTTTCCTATAAAAAGGGGGACTGATGGCATGATATCACAAATTTTCGTGCATCAGTAGTTTTGCTAAACACAAATAAATTGCCCCCTCCATTGCTTGATTAATTAGGGATACATATTTAGTTGATTAAATTTGCAATCCGATCTTCCACTTATCTAGGACTGATGCCCCCAAATTCAAGTATTTAATTCCAAAAAGACAGGTATTGGATTATGCTGTCAAAGTTCTTCAAGTGATTAATTTAAGCAATTAATTGATTAAATGTTGCAGCTCAATGAAATTATTTTTAATAATACAGAACTCAGTGATCACTTCTTGTTGATTTTACATCTTTGGAAAGAATGACTCGTTTGGATTTTATAAATATTGCATTAGAAAGAATCTATTCAGGCCCACTTCTACCCATCACCATATGCTGACAACATTAATTTGGAAAATCGGTATACGTGTACATATGTATTCAGAACTCCCGTATATAATTATGATAAGCACCTATATTCTGCATACAGATGCAATATTCAGTGTTCTACTTTTTTTATTTTATTTGCATTTATATCCCGCCCCTCTCCGAAGACTCAGGGCGGCTTACACTATGTCAAGCAATAGTCTTCATCCATTTGTATATTATATACAAAGTCAATTTTTATTGCTCCCAAAAATCTGGGTCCTCATTTTACCTACCTTATAAAGGATGGAAGGCTGAGTCAACCCTGGGCCTGGTGGGACTTGCACTTGCAGTAATTGTAGGCAGCTGCTGTTAATAACAGACTGTCTTATCAGTCTGAGCCACAGAGGCCCTTTCATGTTAGAATTCATGTTTGAACATCAATGCTTATCCAGACAAGTGAAACTATATAAAGAAAATACTATACCAGATTAATTGATTCTCTGCAGAATCCACACCAGTGGTGGGATTCAAATTTTTTTACTATCGGTTCTGTGGGCGTGACTTGGTGGGCGTGGCTTGGTGGATGTGGAATGGGAAGGATACTGTAAAATCTCCATTCCCTCCCCACTCCAAAGGAAAGTTACTGCAAAATTCCCATTTCCTTCCGATCAGCTGGGACTCGGGAGGCAGAGAATAGATGGGGTTGGGCCCAGTCGGAGGTAGTATTTACTGGTTCTCTGAATTACTAAAAATTTCCACTACCGGTTTTCAGAACTAGTCAGAACCTGCTGAATACCACCTCTGATCCACACACCAGAGGATGGTGTGTGTGTGTGTGTGTGTGTGTGTGTGTGTGTGTGTACGTGTGTGTCTGTGTCTGTGTCTGAAGGGGCAAAAGAACAAATTTTCAAATTTCCCTAACCTAGTGGATTTTGTAGTTGTGGGTTGTACATTTTGCTGTACAACCCACAACTACCACCTTAAGCCCCCATGAAGTTACTATTTTTTGTGATCTTGATCCTTCCTTCCTTCCTTCCTTCCTTCCTTCCTTCCTTCCTTCCTTCCTTCCTTCCTTCCCTCCCTCTCTCCCTCCCTCCCTCCCTCCTTCCTTCCTTCCTTCCTTCCTTCCTTCCTTCCTTCCTTCCTTCTCTCTCTCTCTCTCTCTCTCTCTCTGTGTGTTTGTGTCTGTCTCTTTCTATGTCACAGAAATGACTAAAAATTGACAATGCAATTTCCCACCAATTGGGAAAACGATGGAAACTGTAATATACTGTGTCTCCTAAAAATAAGCATACCACATTAAACCAAAACAAATAACAAAATAATCATAGGTTGAATATAACTCCAAGCAATATGCCTTTCTTAAGAAAATATTAGGGCAGCACTCAAATAATGTCCACCCCTACTTCAATTGATAGATTTAAATAACTAGAGTGATCCAAAGCAAAAATAACCACATTTATAACCAATGTACTGGAATAAGCATAAGATTAACTTCACACTAGCGAGACATTGTATTGGTACTGTTGGCTCTGATTGAAATCTGGAGAGGCCACATGTCTAATTCCCTGCTCAAGCAGGAGATCCTGTACCATTCTGGACAAATTGCTGTCCATTTCCATCATCTTAATTTATTTATTTTTTCTTCTGTTGGCCTGCTTTTCTGCTTTTCTGGGAAATGGTTTCTTTTTTAGAAGCAAAGGTAATAGATAAAAGTGTAGCTATAGATATTGGTTCTTCTCATATTGTGTATTAAAAGTCAGTAAATCAAACAAAGGAGAATCGGTTTGGTGTAATGGTTTAAGACATAGCACTAGGAACCTGAAATTCTAACCCTGATTTAGACCAGGAACATCAGCCAGTAATTCTCAGCTATATAGAGAATATAGGGACACGGTGGCTCAGTGGCTAAGACGCTGAACTTGTCGATCAAAAGGTCGGCAGTTCAGCGGTTTGAATCCCTAGTGCTGCGTAACGGGGTGAGCTCCCGTTACTTGTCCCAGCTTCTGCCAACCTAGTACTTCGAAAGCATATAAAAATGCAAGTAGAAAAATAGGGACTCTCTTTGGTGGGAAGGTAACAGTGTTCCGTGTGCCTTTGGCATTTAGTCATGCCAGTCACATGCCCATGGAGATGTCTTCGGACAGCACTGGCTCTTCGGCTTTGAAACAGAGATGAGCATCCTAGAGTCAGGAACAACTAGCACATATGTGTGAAGGGAACCTTAACCTTTCCCTTTACCTTATAGAGAAAATGCCATCCAGTCTGGGTCAGTCACCGGGATCAGAAGCTGAGTCTTCTGAGCTTTTGGACTTGTGCTGAAGGCTATCCTCAGGGAACTTCTCTCACATTAGAATGTGAAACCCAGATTGGATCCTGCAACATTATCCTGGGGCATTTATATTTGCCTTCATTTGTGAGAGAATGCAATGTCAAACCACTTCCAGAAAATATTGCTAATGAAACTGTATGGATTTGTCCCTGTAGCATCCAGAAGAGAGGTGGGTTTCAGCAGGTTCTGACCCATTCTGGAGAACCGGTAGTGGAAATTTTGAGTAGTTAGCAGAACAGGTAGTAAAAATGCTGACTGGCCCCACCCCCATCTATTCTCTGCCTCCCAAGTCCCAGCTGATCAGGAGGAAATGGGGATTTTACAGTAACCTTCCCCTGGAGTGGGGTGGGAATGAAGATTTTACAGTATCCTTCCCCTGCCATGCCCACCAAGCCATGCCCACAAAACCAGTAGTAAAAAAAATTGAAACCCACCACTGATCCAGAATTAAGTTTCTTTGACTCAGAAGAATATATGGATGTATCCACATCCACAGTCAAAGAAAGGGGAAAATCAAGAAGTAGTTTGATAAGTCAGCACGAGCAGATTAATGAAACATTTTTTCTCACGTTCCTCAAAACTGCAAGAATCTGAAAACATACCAGTTTATAGTTCAAAGAGTATATCAGAGGGTTCAAGAAACAGTATTGAAAATTACTTGTCACAGAAACTCAAGTGCTATTTACAATAGTGGATGCTTTTCAAATAGAGACTTTTATACGAAAGATCTCAGCTTGATTCAAGATCAAGGCTACACAGGAACAACGGAAATGTGAGTAGATTTTTTATTCTTTTATCCAGAGAATAGGGCTATTCTCTGAAACCAGAGCTTTTGAATCCTCCACATTTTTAATACTAAGCTTGCCATTGCCACTAGTTTCATAGGATCAGAGGTTGCCACTGAGAATCATGATCAATCTAAAGAAGCAGAGCTGAAGTATGTTTTAGTGCTTCTTTAGTCCTTAAGCTAGGGCATGATCAATGGGTTCCGTGCAGGGGTGAAATCCAGCAGGTTCTGACAGGTTCTGGAGAACCGGTAGCAGAAATTTTGAGTAGTTTGGAGAACTGGCAAATACCACCTCTGGCTGGCCCCAGAGTGGGGTGGGAATGGAGATTTTGTAATATCCTTCCCCTGCCATGCCCACCAAGCCACGCCCACCAAGCCACACCACGCCCACCAAGCCACACCCACAGAACTGGTAGCAAAAAAAAATTGAATTTCCCCACTGGTTCAATGGTTTCCAAGTCCCCTCTACTACTGAAGAAGCAATCCTAACAAAGTAACTTCAGCAAATAGAAATCGCTTTCAATTAGTTACTACTTGTGTCTCATCTTAACCCTCTCCAGTCAGTACCTTAAAAAAAAAAAAAGGATCAACCAGTTAGTTATTATGAAAAATTGTTATGAACCAGACACATTAGGGCCTCATAAGCTGTTTCCAAATGAAAAAAAAAACCTCAAGCTTTAATATTGTTTTCTAAGGGAAATCATCATATTTCATCATAAAGTGATGTAAATGAGGTATATACTAATCAGAGTCTTGGAATCTCAGTAGCAATGGTGGGATTCAAAACTTTTTACTATCAATTCTGTGGGCATGGCGTGGCATGGTCGACATGGTGGAAAGGATACTGCAAAATCTCCATTCCCACCCAACTCCAGGGGAAGGATATTGCAAAATCTGCATTCCCACCCCACTTCAAAGGAAGGATGCTGTAAAATCTCCATTTCTATCCCACCCCACTAACTTCCTTTCTAGCTCCATGTGCAGGGCAACAAAAGAAGACCCAGCTGATCAGCTGGGATTCAGGAGGGAACAAAAAGATGGGGGTGGGCTAGTCTGAAGGGGTATTTGCCGGTCCTCCAAACTACTCAAAATTTCCGCTACCAGTTCTCCAGAACCGGTCAGAACCGGTTGAATACCGCCTCTTCACAGACAATAATTAAATGAGACATACTCTATTGATTGCCATGCATTGCTCACATTTGCAATTCAACAGGAAATGAGTCTGTTTTTATCTCATTGGCAGGCGCTTCCTTCTTTCACAGAGTTTGATTAACATTTACAGTAAGAGCAAAATATTGATCACTTGATCAGCAGAAACTCTTACAGAAAAGAGTATATGGACCCTCACCATTTAAAGTCTTATAAAGCACATCTACATATAAAGGGATGCGGTGGCTCAATGGCTAAGTTGCTGAGCTTGTCGATTGAAAGGTCATCAGTTCAGCGGTTCGAATCCCTAGTGCTGCCGTGTAACAGGGTGAGCTCCTGTTACTTGTCCCAGCTTCTGCCAACCCATCAGTTCGAAAGCAGGCAAAAAATGCCTGCTTAGAAGTAGAAAAATAGGGGCCACCTTTGGTGGGAAGATAACAGCATTTTGTGCACCTTTGGCATTTAGTCATTCCGGCCACATGACCACAGAGACATCTTTGGACAGCATTGGCTCTTCGGCTTTGAAACGGAGATGAGCACAGCCCTCTAGAGTTGGGAATGACTAGCACATATGTGTGAGGAGAACCTTTCCCTTTCCCTTAAAGCATATATAAATTACAAATAATCCAATATGGGGTTATTAACACAAATAAGCAGGTATGACTCTGAATCAGAAACGTTAGTCCAAAAAAAAGTTATAGCTATTTACTATCAAAAGAAAAAAAAGTCATTGATGGGCAATTTATAGTTACAGCATTAATTGTATTAATAAAGGAGAATATTTGTACTTCAGGGTTGAAATCCAAAGTGGGATTTTTGGCACACTCTGAGCTTGGTTGTTTTCTTGCAGATGTTTCAACCTAGGTAACTTCATCATGATGCCCTGATTATCGGCATAAGTGCACTGATGATGTTACCTAGGTTGGGTAATGAAACTTCTGCAATGGATCAGAGAGCACTGACCCCTCGATTTTAATTGTCCTTTTGCCATCACATTATCTCTTGGACTTGTCACATCATTGCAGATACCCAAACAAAATAGTTTGCTTAGAGTACATTTTATTAGATTAACAGAGTTGGAAGGGAACTTATAGGTCAGTCATGGCTAACCTTTTTGTTGTGGCATGCCAAAAGCAGGGGGAGCATGTGTGGGGGGTTGTCACACACGTGTGCCCACACCCATAATGCAAGCGCACGCGCATGTGACCCTCCCACCCCACGCATGCGCACCGCACCCCCCCACCCATTTTGGGCCGGGGGGGTCATGCACATGTGCAGGGCAGGGGTTGGTTGCGCATGCACAGGCGGCGAGATCATTGTCCATCCCCCCAGTGCCGAAGGGAGCGCGAGGAGCATCCGCACAACTCCATCCCACTATCTCTCAGCTTGCCTGTGGTCACGTCAAACATGCACCTGCGTCCCCCATGCTTCTGCCTCGACCTGCTGCCGGTGCCTACAAGCAGAACCCCAGCTGTGGGTACTTTGCTCCATTGCCTGACTAGGAAGGGACAGGGCTGTTTTGTCTGCGCCCCCTGAGCCGGCCCTCCTGCCTGAAAGTGACTTGGAGCCAGGCCTGCTGCCAGAAAGTGACTTGGACAGTGAGGGGGAAGGGCCGTCAGGACTTACCTCGGGAGCACCGGCTTCCCTGGCTCAGCTCCAGGAGCCAGAAGCAGGCCAGGTGGAAGAAATAATGAGGCCTCCATCCCCTGACTCTTCCCCCCCCCAGGCCATGCTTGCAGACCCAGCTGACAGCAATCAGGCTTGGTTGAATCCTAGGTTTCGTAGGCAGGAGACGAGGGAACAACAGAAGCAAGGGTGGGGCAGGCCTAGGAAGTGCTGAGTCATGGAGCCACACCCCGCAGGATATAAAAGGCAGAGAGAGCTGGTGTGTCTCATTGGCAGGCGCTTCCTTCTTTCACAGAGTTTGATTAACATTTACAGTAAGAGCAAAATATTGATCACTTGATCAGCAGAAACTCTTACAGAAAAGAGTATATGGACCCTCACCATTTAAAGTCTTATAAAGCACATCTATATATAAAGGGATGCGGTGGCTCAATGGCTAAGTTGCTGAGCTTGTCGATTGAAAGGTCATCAGTTCAGCGGTTCGAATCCCTAGTGCTGCCATGTAACAGGGTGAGCTCCTGTTACTTGTCCCAGCTTCTGCCAACCCATCAGTTCGAAAGCAGGCAAAAAATGCAAGTAGAAAAATAGGGGCCACCTTTGGTGGGAAGATAACAGCGTTCTGTGCCCCTTTGGCATTTAGTCATTCCGGCCACATGACCACAGAGACATCTTTGGACAGCATTGGCTCTTCGGCTTTGAAACGGAGATGAGCACAGCCCTCTAGAGTTGGGAATGACTAGCACATATGTGTGAGGAGAACCTTTCCCTTTCCCTTAAAGCATATATAAATTACAAATAATCCAATATGGGGTTATTAACACAAATAAGCAGGTATGACTCTGAATCAGAAACGTTAGTCCAAAAAAAAGTTATAGCTATTTACTATCAAAAGAAAAAAAAGTCATTGATGGGCAATTTATAGTTACAGCATTAATTGTATTAATAAAGGAGAATATTTGTACTTCAGGGTTGAAATCCAAAGTGGGATTTTTGGCACACTCTGAGCTTGGTTGTTTTCTTGCAGAGGTTTCAACCTAGGTAACTTCATCATGATGCCCTGATTATCGGCATAAGTGCACTGATGATGTTACCTAGGTTGGGTAATGAAACTTCTGCAATGGATCAGAGAGCACTGACCCCTCGATTTTAATTGTCCTTTTACCATCACATTATCTCTTGGACTTGTCACATCATTGCAGATACCCAAACAAAATAGTTTGCTTAGAGTACATTTTATTAGATTAACAGAGTTGGAAGGGAACTTATAGGTCAGTCATGGCTAACCTTTTTGTTGTGGCGTGCCAAAAGCAGGGGGAGCATGTGTGGGGGGTTGTCACACACGTGTGCCCACACCCATAATGCAAGCGCACGCGCATGTGACCCTCCCACCCCACGCATGCGCACCGCACACCCCCACCCATTTTGGGCCGGGGGGGTCATGCACATGTGCAGGGCAGGGGTTGGTTGCGCATGCACAGGCGGCGAGATCATTGTGCATCCCCCCAGTGCCGAAGGGGAGCGCGAGGAACATCCACACAACTCCATCCCACTATCTCTCAGCTTGCCTGTGGTCACGTCAAACATGCACCTGCGTCCCCCATGCTTCTGCCTCGACCTGCTGCCGGTGCCTACAAGCAGAACCCCAGCTGTGGGTACTTTGCTCCATTGCCTGACTAGGAAGGGACAGGGCTGTTATGTCTGCGCCCCCCGAGCTGGCCCTCCTGCCAGAAAGTGACTTGGAGCCAGGCCTGCTGCCAGAAAGTGACTTGGACAGTGAGGGGGAAGGGCCGTCAGGACTTACCTCGGGAGCACCGGCTTCCCTGGCTCACCTCCAGGAGCCAGAAGCAGGCCAGGTGGAAGAAATAATGAGGCCTCCATCCCCTGACTCTTTCCCCCCCCCCCAGGCCACGCTTGCAGACCCAGCTGACAGCAATCAGGCTTGGTTGAATCCTAGGTTTCGTAGGCAGGAGACGAGGGAACAACAGAATCAAGGGTGGGGCAGGCCTAGGAAATGCTGAGTCATGGAGCCACACCCCACAGGATATAAAAGGCAGAGAGAGCTGGTGTGTCTCTTTGTAACAGGCAAATCCACTGATTGACTAGAGCTGAAGTTTGTGACTCACCAGTGTCGTGGAAGATAATGAGGGCTATTGGCAGATGCTGGCTCTTTTGCCGCCAGAGCTGATAGTGCCGGCTAATTAAGCCATCATTTGGATGGAGGCGGAGGAGGACAGAACAAGGGCGGAGCTGCGCGCAATGCCCACAAAACCTTTCCCACTCCTGCTGGGTTAAGGCACAGCTCCTTGTCCCCCTCCCCCAACTCAAAGAGCCCTCACTGCTTCTGCACAGAGAGCTTATTACTGTGCGCCAGTTTCCTTTTCATGGCAACCGGCTTAAGAGTGCTGGGTGTGGGAGAAGAGAGACACACATTTAAACTTAGTGAAAAGTGAAAAGACATGCACAGGAATTGAGAGGCATTTCTCCCTTGTCTCCCTCCTTTGTTATTCTGCTCCTTTCTGGCCTGCGCGTGTGCCCAATGCTTCCCGAGAGCCTTGATCACCTGGGTGCCTTTAAAGGAAGGCTCCCGGAAAATAGTGGGGAACCCAGGAAGGATCTCTCTCTTGCCTTGCTGCTCTTCCTCTCTTAAGGTTTCTGGGGGGTCCCTTTCATCGCCTTTACTTTTCTTCCAAGAAATCGTGACAAGGAAAGGCTTCATCTCCTCCTGCCTCCCACCTCCACACACCCCTTCCACGCATTGATAATAATGTGATCCTCAAGAGTTTTACCTTGTACAATCAGATCCCATAAAACATTAACCCTTTCTAAGTTTCCCAATTTAACAGACTGCTCAGGAATGTTGACAGGATAAATATATCCCATATCCAAATCACAATTTCAAAGGCTATAATCTCATACGAACTCATATTAACTGAAAGCAACTTTATAGAAAGTAGAGGCTCTTTTCCATTTTTTTTTTTTTTTACATTTATATCCCGCCCTTCTCCGAAGACTCAGGGCGGCTTACATTGTGTAAGGCAATAGTCTCATTCTATTTGTATATTTATATACAAAGTCAACTTATTGCCCCCCCCCAACAATCTGGGTCCTCATTTTACCTACCTTATAAAGGATGGAAGGCTGAGTCAACCTTGGGCCTGGTGGGACTAGAACCTGCAGTAATTGCAGGCAGCTGTGTTTAATAACAGGCTTCTTACAGCCTGAGCCACACCGCGGCTACAAATACTACAGAAATAAAAACAAGGGCGAAAGACAGGTTTGAGCTAAAGAAATAAATCTGTAAAGGGTATCTAAAAAGAAATGGCAATGATTTATCAAGTAGAAGGGATCTGGTTTGTTGGCTCAAGAGATCAAAGGAGAAGGGAGGTGGGAATGTCAAAAAATGAGTACAAGAAATGCACAAACATGGACATAAATACCGTCCCTAATTTTTTTTTTTTAAATAACTGGGAACATTTACAGACAAGTATGCCCTATGCAGTTTGGGATTGAGAAACATGTGGAATTTAATGATAAAAACATAGTAAATAAATGAATGAATAGCATGAAGAAACTGGGAGTTTCTTCATGGTATTTTTTTTAATTTATTTTTTTATTTATATCCCGCCCTTCTCCGAAGACTCAGGGCGGCTTACACTATGTTAGCAATAGTCTTCATCCATTTGTATATTATATAAAAAGTCAACTTATTGCCCCCAACAATCTGGGTCCTCATTTTACCTACCTTATAAAGGATGGAAGGCTGAGTCAGCCTTGGGCCTGGTGGGATTTGAACCTGCAGTAATTGCAAGCAGCTGTGTTAATAACAGACTGTCTTAGCAGTCTGAGCCACCAGAGGCCCCTGGTATGACTGTGAGTTTCATGGTATGAAACTCACAGTCTACAAACACAGAAACCTATGTCAGGTTCATTTACTCATAGGTTAGGCTGCAAAATGAATGGCATTAAACATTCAGTGGCACAATTCATTTTCTATGTCTGCTTAAATGTTTTAGCAATGCTGGTATCCAAAATAATTTGTAGACATTTTCCAGCTTAGCAGTGTGTTCTTTCAGCACTAAGTGGGGATTTGGTTTTAATTTATTTTTTTAACATATTTTATAGGCAGGTCACATTTTACTCTTTTATATTTACTCTTTTTTATTAATATTCTGTTATTAGACTTGGTGGGTTGTCCTATTCCCTGAACCAAACTGAACCAAACTACTTCTACGCCAGCCAATACCTACTCAATAACTTATTTATCTCAACATATCTATATTTGCTTTCTCCCCTGAGAGAATAAGTTTCTAACAAAGATGGCTGACTTTACCTTATCTTGTTAGGGTAAAAATAACAAGGAAGCAATGGAAAAAGGATTTCTGGATAGGAAGAAAAGAATTATATATGTATATTTCATTGCATTTTCTCCAGAATAATAATAATTAATTGGATAGTATTCAATCCCTATCATGAGAAATTATTGAGCCTTTTGGTTTCTCAATAGGAGCACTGTGGTTCAGGGAGAGTTCTACTGTTGAAAACATTTTAAAAATTATGCCTTTTTGAAAAATAGTCCACTCTAAACATATTGAAAATGTTTGAAATCCACACATACTCAACTCTAACTGTAGATGATAGTTGGTTTTCTTTTTCCTGCTGCAAAAAGCACTAACTGGACTGGTATCCTAATTCTAATACATGAAACTCAGTCAACCGAACATTCAAAAATGCATCACAAATACCATTGACTGGTGCTAATGGTTGATACAGGTTTCTGCCAGCATCCTAGGTATCAACCAAGTATCTTCTTAAGATGTATGATGGAAGCTGCAATTTGTTGATGTATCTTATAAAATTCTTGGACATAGTACCATGTGCCCTGATGACTGTTACATTTTTCATCCACAATCGCGTAGTTTCAATGGCCAAATCACAATATTTCATGATTTTTTTCCAGTTCTTTTTCTTTGACTCTGGCATCTCCTGGTACCGCGATGTCAATAAATTGTACGTTTCGGGTTTTGACAACTGTGATATCTGGTGTGTTGTGCTCCAAATGACGATCCGTCTGTATTCGAAAATCCCACAAGATCTTCACCTTCTAATTTTCTATAACTTTTTCCCATTTTATGTTCCCATGACTTTTTGGATACATGCAAGTCATATTTTTCACATAATGACCACTGGATTAATTTAACAACTCGGTCGTGTCTAGCTTTGTAATCAAGTTTGTGTGATTTTGCTGCATTCATATATTAAATGTGAAATAGTTTCGACTTTGTTGTTGCAAAGTTGGCAGTTTGGATTGTCGGTGGATTTTTGTATCTTTGCTTTCATGGCATTAGTTTAACAGATTAACAGAGTTGGAAGGGACTTAATAGGTCATCTAGTCCAACCCCCTGCTCAAGCAGGAGACCCTATACCATTTCTGACAAATGGCACTTTGTAGTGCTTGTTCTTGAGCAGCAAGTATTAAACCTTCCATTTCTTTCTTGGTGGTTCCCATCTTAAGTCTTGCCCATGCTGTTGTTGTTGTTGTTGTTGTTATATGGTCCTTTTGGCAAGTTATTGCTCTGTTTGGTTGGGTGGGGGAAAAATAATGGAATTTTTTTTGAGGGGAAAAAACCCTCTATTCATTCATTTCCTTATCTCCATTAACTACCCTGTCTATAAGGAAAAGAATGATTATACACATTTTTGTCAAAAATAGTTGGAACCTTGTTGTCAAAGCAAAATTTAGACACCGGTATGCATTTATGAAAATGAGATCAACATATACCGATTGTTTTAAAAGGGACAGACAAGCTATACCTATCAGCTGTCTATCCTAACTTTTTGTTAGGTTTTGTTGTTTCTTCTAATCTGGTGTGTTAGTCGAAGTTCCTTAAGGACCAGATAGTCTTCCAATTTATTAGCTGAAGTATCTTACATCTTTCAATGCTACAGGGGGAAAAAACCAACCCATATTGACAGATCTTGAGATTTTATTGAAGTTATATTAGTGCTATCTATCAGGGATATGCTAGAAAAATCTATAACTTCGACCTAAATGGGGCCCCTGTGAGCAATTCAGTTTATGAAGTGCAACCTTCCAAAACTAGCTCTGTGCTGCTTGGTTCATTTTTCAAGCAATGTGATGTTTAATGATTTTGTCAAAATAAAAACTAATACACAGTTTCATGTCCATCATCAAATTATGCCTTTCAATTGATGGCCCGGCCTATGAAAAAAGACACTCGCTTGAAGGGCTGTAAATGGAAAATAGCCCAGGTCCCTTCTATTTCATTTCCTATTTTGACATTTCTTACCAGCCATTTATTTTGGTTACAATTACACTGGGAGTTTGTCAAGATAGAGTAATGACACTGTTTCATTATGAGGGGCATGTAGATGTTTGACGGTGACACCATCGTAGCACTCCAAACATTCATGGGGATAGAAGTAAGGCAGGTTAAGAAGGTCCTGGTGACCTTGTTTAGAGCAATCTCAAATTTCATTTGCTAGACAGCTAAATGGAATCCCTCCTTGATTCATTTCGCCTGCAGATTCATCTGAAATTGTACAATTATAGAAGAGATTAGTTATTCCTTATTACATTGGGTTTTCCCCTCCCTGCTTTTCTTTTTCAGCTTTACTTGTAATTCAGGCGAGAACTAATCAGTTCACATGGACCTCATCTTAGGTTTTTTGTGCTTGAAATTATAAGCCTGTTCTAGACAATTGCTGAATGTTTCCTGTGATAGTAGGCCATCCGTACTATTAGGATGAATGGATTCTACAGTGGCAACAGATGGTTTGGGAGGCATTATAACATTTGGATGTATACATTTTGAGCTATATAGTATTTTATGCCTCTCCCATGAAATCACCACCATCATCATCATAAAAGAGCCACGGTGGCACAGTGGTTAGAGTGCAGTAAAGGTAAAGGTTCCCCTCGCACATACGTGCTAGTCGTTGCCGACTCTAGGAGATGGTGCTCATCTCCGTTTCAAAGCCGAAGAGTCAGCGCTGTCTGAAGACATCTCTGTGGTCATGTGGCTGGCATGACTCAACGCCAAAGGCGCACGGAACGCTGTTACCTTCCCACCAAGGTGGTCCCTATTTTTTCTACTTGCATTTTTACGTGCTTTTGAAACTGCTAGGTTGGCAGAAGCTGGGACAAGTAACGGGATCTCACCCCGTTACACGGCAGCATTAGGGATTTGAACCACTGAGCTGCCGACCTTTCAATCGACAAGCTCAACATTCTAGCCATGAGCCACCACATTCCTTTTTAGAGTGCAGTACTGCAGGCTACTTCTGCTGATCACTGGCTGCCAGCAGTTTGGGAGATCGAATCTCACCAGGCTCAAGGTGGACTCAGCCTTCCATCCTTCCGAGGTGGCTAAAATGAGGACCCAGATTACTGGGGCAATAGGCTGACTCTGTAAACCACTTAGAGAGGGCTATAAAGCACTGTGAAGTGGTATATAAGCCAAAGTGCTATTGCTATTGCTATCATCAATCCTCTTCCTCTTCCTTCTCCTCGAAAGAATTATGGAATTTTGTCCTGTTGCGCCAATAATACAAGTTTATGGGAAATGTTCAAATCCTCACACACTCAGCTCAAACTTTTGTGGATGGTTGGTTTTCTTTTTCCTGCTGCAGAAAACAGCAACTGGGGCTCCTTACTTGCTTGCAGGCATTTGCTTTAGGCATTTTTGATTAGGGACAAAAAAAAATCTACAGATGTCTCTGCTTATAAAAATAAAGTCAATTTTCTTAACAGTTATCAAGGGCCATACTTCACTTTGTATTTGGAAGAGCATTTAGAGTGTGTCTGCTATCTACACAGCATTATTTTTGAAATAAAAAGGAACTCTAACCATTTGCCATCATCGTTTCATCAATATTTCCTTTTACTCCAAAACTCTTATTTAATGCTGACACAAAACTGGGTATAAGATCGGGTATTATTATCATTTTTCTTTAAAAAAACAATAATATGCTAATGATAGCCAGTTGGTCAACTAAATGATGCTATCAAAGATCTAGTCCAGTGCAAGGACCTGAATCAGGAATAACAAATTTTAATTCAATTACTAGGTATCCTGGCCGTTCTGACACTACCTATCTTCAGTGGCTGCTTAAGGATGAACTGTCCATAACTACAGTGCAGGTGGCTAGATTCTGCACAGCAGCACTAGGGATTCATCGCAGACACGTGTCTTCTCCACCATAGCGATGTTATATCACAATTGTGGCAAACCTTTCGCACTGCTTCGTCATTTCCCTTTTAGCACTGAACTTACAATGGGCCACACAGTTTAGGGATTGCAACTATCATATAGTCAGACCATGTATAATCGACATTGGATTTTATTATAGATTTTAATTGTTATATATTATTTTATACTAGAATTTTTAATTGTATATATACTGAGTGCTATATGTTCTGGTCTCTAGTCTAAGACTATAATAATAAATTGTTGTTGTTGTAGTCATTCAACTGAAATCTAACTCTTTCTTTGGACAGAGTTACCAAACAGAACTGATACACAGTTTGGTGGTCTTCAAATCTTGGCTCCTGAAGGCAAACATGGCTAATTGCTACCAACCTGCCTTCCATTGAGGACCTGTATACTGCACGGTCAAAAAAAGGGCTGTGAAAATATTTACAGACCCTTCACATCCTGGACATAAATTGTTTCAACTCCTACCCTCAAAATGATGCTACAGAGCACTGCACACAAGAACAACTAGACACAAGAACATTTCTTCCCAAACACCATCACTCTGCTAAACAAATAATTCCCTCAACACTTTCAAACTATTGACTAAATCTACACTATTAATCTTCTCATCGCTCCCATCACCCATCTCCTTCCACTTATAACTGTATGACTGTAACTTTGTTGCTTGTATCCTTACGATTTATATTGATATGGGTAGTTTCCTGATTGCTTATTTGTACCCTATGACTATCATTAAATGTTGTACCTTATGATTCATGATGAATGTATCTTGTCTTTTATGTACACTGAGAGCATATGCACCAAGACAAATTCCTTGTGTGTCCAATCACACTTGGCCAATAAAGAATTCTCTTCTCTTCTCTTCTCTTCTCTTCTCTTCTCTTCTCTTCTCTTCTCTTCTCTTCTCTTCTCTTCTATTTCTATTTCTATTTCTATTTCTATTATTTCTATTTCTATTTCTATTTCTATTCTAAGAGAGCTTTTCCACAATTCCATCTAATGCACCAACTGTGCCTATTCCACCTTATAGAGAATCTATTCATGATCATTCATGCCCTCGTCACTTCCTGCTTAGATAATTGCAATGCTCTACATGGCTCTGGCCTAAGAAACTATCCAGAAGCTGCCATTGGTCCAAAATGCAACAGCATAAATAGTTATGTGTATATATGTATATATATATTTAACATAGCTACTTTGCGCATTGCTTTGCTTTGTTGCTTCCTGATTTAGTTCATGGTGCTGGTTATCACCTATGGCGCCCTTCAGGACGTGGGTTGGGATATCTGCAGGAGTGCCTGTCCCAAATTATTTCTGCTTCACGCACAAGATCCAGCAGTATAAGAATGCTTCTAGAAAAGAACCACAGCTAGTGGTTCCATCCTAAAAGCCTTTCCTCCAAAAATCAGCTCTGGCTTCAGTGAGTATCAGCATGAGGCCCTCAATTTACCACATAAAGCTTGGTGTAGCCCTTGAGTTGACAGAAGATGCACACTCCTGAGATTTTCATGGCCATCATAATGTCTATATTTTGGCCCTCTGAGACCACTTAAGGAAGTCCATAAAAGCCATCGCAGGGAGTCAACCAGATGATAGAATCTAGTCTCATGAATAAGGAATTCAGAAATGTTCCTTAGCACAATGAAGCTCATTAACATAACACATTCATCTTTTAATATATGTATTAATATAATACATTCATCTGTATGGATCTTCAGCCTGAAGCAACCCTCCCCTCAAAAACAACAGTTTTTCCCCCCCTTGGCTACATACAGAAATTGCTATTAAAACCTCTGAAGATTTATTTTATTTATTTAGTTTGTCAAACATGTACGAGATAGCAGTTATAAGTATAAACATGGACATGAGCACATGAAATGAGTACAAATAAATGGTGACAGTAGGACAGGGCACGCTGGTGCACTTATGCACAGCCCCTTTACGGGCCTCTTAGGAATGGTGTGAGGTCCATGGTAGACATTTTAAAGTTGAAGCTATGAGGGTTTGAGGAAGTTACAATGGAGTCAGGTAGAGCATTCCAGGCACTGACCACTCTGTTGCTGAAGTCGTATTTTCTGCAATAGAGTTTGGAGCGGTTTACCTTGAGTTTGTATTTATTGTTTGCCCAAGTATTATTGAGGTTGAAGCTGAAGTCGTCGCTGACAGGTAGGATGTTGTAGCAGACGATTTTGTGTACTAGGTTTAGGTCAGACGGTAGGCAGATCATAGTTCTAGGTTGTCCAAGCCCAAAATTTCAAGCCTGGTGGCATAAGGGATTCTATTGTGAGCAGAGGAGTGGAGTACTCATCTCAGTTACATTTTTAATTATTACATTTTACTTATATAAAATATTTTTAATTAAAATTAATATTATTATATTTATATTTTTAATATTTATATTTCTAATTATTAATTAAATTGATTACACAATGTGGCATTTTATACACACACACACACACACACACACACACACACACCTTTCCATATGTCTAAAGTCCCATTGCATAAAGCCTTCTACATTTGAATGTTCAAGTTTAAATGGACACAGAGAATTACACCACAAATTGTTCCCCAAATGTATGCATGGTCATGTCTTCTCCTTTTGCTGAACATGAAAGGGGTTGTTTCAATGCGGTAAAGAAAGTTACCTTATACATTTACATGACAAGGCAACTTCTACCACTTTCTTGCATGACATTTGGGAAGTGGGGGCAAATGAAGCTAATCACCTTTCCTCATTGATATATACACCTGGTATTTTCAGAGCTAACTCTCAAAGAATCTTAAGTTATCTCTTGTTGTTAGTTGTGAAGTCATGTCCGACCCATCGCGACCCCATGGACAACGTTCCTCCATGCCTTCCTGTCCTCTACCATCCTCTGGAGTCCATTTATGCTCACGCCTACTGCTTCAATGACTCCATCTGGCCCCCTCATTCTCTGCCGTCCCCTTCTTCTTTTGCCCTCAATCTTCCCAGCATTAGGCTCTTCTCCAGTGAGTCCTTCCTTTTCATTAGGTGGCCAAAGTATTTGAGCTTCATCTTCAGGATCTGGCCTTCTAAAGAGCAGTCAGTGTTGATCTCCTTTAGGACCAGTTGACCAGTTGGATCGCCTTGCAGTCCAAGGGACTTGCAGGAGTCTTCTCCAGCACCAGAGTTCAAAGGCCTCAATTCTTTGGTGCTCAGCCTTTCTTATGGTCCAACTTTCTTAGCCATACATTGCAACTGGGAAAATAATCTCTGCAAAGTTTTAATTTTATTCTAATGTAATGATTCTACAATTGTCCAGAATGCATCTGGACAAACATGCGTTCATTCAAAAAAGCAGGTATTTTGTTCTGAACCATTAGCAATCAAGATAGATGACACTACATAGATAAAGATCTAACCTGATATAAGGCTGACTTCAATATTTCCTTAATTGAGCAAGACATAAATTTTGATAGTAACTAAAGTATGATATGTTTATGTTGTAAGAGTTTATCTTTCAGTTTGTATAATTCAAGGTAAGGTTATAATGTTCTTTTCTGTTTTCTCTAGTAAGCCACTAAGGGCTGACAGAATGGGACCAGCCCAAAGTCACCTAGTTGACTTCCATGTCTAAGAGAGGACTAGAACTCATGATGTCCCAGTTTTTTATCCAGCAACTTTAACCACTATACCAAACTTGCTCTCATATATGTAAGTTCCATGGTATAGTGTTTAAGATACTAGTCAGGGACTAGAGAAACATAGTCCGTGTCTTCCCTTAGACATGGATCAAATGCTCTAAGTCAGGGGTATCAAACTGAAGGCCTGGAGGCGGATCTGGCCCGGGGGGGTGCTTAAATCTGGCCCGTGGGCCACCCTGTAAATGATGAAGGACCAGCCCGCAGTGCCTCTGCCAGTGTAATGGAGCTTGTGAGAGCTGCATGTGGCCCCCCTGAGCTATGTTTTTTGCTGGCAGAGGATTGCAGGAGGCCATCCCAGTCGAAAACGGAGCTTGCAAAGGCTGTGCTTGGGCCCCCCGAGCTCCCTTTTCACTGGCAGAAGGTTGCAAGAGGCCATCACAGCCGAAAATCGAGCTGGGGGCCCGTTTTTGCTGGCAGAGTGCTCAGGCCACCACAGGCGCCCCTGAAACGAGTGATGTCATGCTGGCCATGCCAACCCTGACCGTGCCCACCACGCACGCACCCCCCCCAAGATCAAGAACAACCCTGATGGGGCCCGCAATGAAATCGAGTTTGACATCCCTGCTCTAAGCTCTAGATTAAAAAGTCATATTTTTTTTTTGTTTACATTTATATCCCGCCCTTCTCCGAAGACTCAGGGCAGCTTACAGTGTATAAGGCAATAGTCTCATTCTATTTGTATATTTTTACAAAGTCAACTTATTGCCCCCCCAACAATCTGGGTCCTCATTTTACCTACCTTATAAAGGATGGAAGGCTGAGTCAACCTTGAGCCGGGCTTGAACCTACAGTAATTGCAGGCTACTGTGTTCTAATAACAGGTCTAACAGCCTGAGCTATTACGGCCCTATTGATTCACCACCTTCGATGAAGAAACCTTTATCCTGAAGTGGATTAATTTTAGGCTCATGGTTTATTCCAGCCTAACAAATTCTGAGGATTACTTCCCAGAAGAAAAAAAAATGTTCTAAGCGGTCACATCCGCTGAGGAAATTGACTTAATGGTAGGAACATGATATAAGTATACTCCGGCTTCTACCCCATCCTTATACTCGAATAACATCACCGTTATTCAACTAAAGGGAGCACTGCCACCATTTTGTCATAGAGGAATCATGAATAGCTGAAAGGATTTCAACATATTCTGTGGAGCGCATTCTCTCAATCACTGGTGCAGAAATCCCACCGGTGTCTAGTTCACTTATCCCTGATAATAACCAAAGGCTTACTTGGCATTCTAATGCCCTATTTTTCAGCTTAGTTTGAATCTGTCATGTGCATGTTACCTTGAAAAGAATAGCTGGATATGAAACTTGACTTTCCTACCTAGAATATAAAATTCTCAATGCGCTATGAAAGAAAAGACAATTGCAAACATACCAATCAAGAGGTGATTTCTGTCTGTTCCATTTTTTTTTATTGTAAATTCCACACTGTTCTCATTGTATCATTTATCTTTCACGGCAGTATCCAAATTAAGAGGGTGAGGGGGTTGTATTGTATTGTTTTGTTTTCAAAAGAGATGCTGAATTTTGTATCACAAAAGCAATGGAGGAATGTGAAGAATAATAAGAAGTGGGGGTTGCTCTTTTTCTTTGCCTAGCACTTCCATTGAAGATGCTAGTTTCATCAGAGAATAGAATAGAATAGAATAGAATAGAATAGCGTAGAGTAGAGTAGAGTAGAGTAGAGTAGAATAGAATAGAATAGAATAGAATAGAATAGAATAGAATAGAATAGAATAGAATAGAATAGAATAGAATAGAACAGAACAGAACAGAATAGCGTAGAGTAGAGTAGAGTAGAATAGAATAGAATAGAATAGAAAAGAATAGAATAGAATAGAATGGAACAGAACAGAACAGAACAGAACAGAACAGAACAGAACAGAACAGAATAGAATAGAATATTTTTATTGGCCAAGTGTGATTGGACACACAAGGAATCTGTCTTGGTGCATATGCTCTCAGTGTACATAAAAGAAAAGATACCTTCATCAACATACAACACTTACAACACTAATTATGGTCATAGGGTACAATTTAACACTTAATGATACAACACACAGTGAGGAAAGCAATTGTCACTGCCCCAAAATTATTTCTTGAATAGCAATGAACCATATAAAATGATATAATAGAAATATAATTTATGTAAATATAATATAAATAATATATGTAATGTGTACAATATAAAAATTGTAAATGTAGAGCTGATCCTAGGAGGAGGAGAAGAATGAGCAAACCCTTAAGAAGGAACTTAAGAAGAATAGCACTCAGTCTCCCATCCATGTTTATAGACTGGTCAGTTAGGGGGTGTCGGAATGGGACTGTTCATCTCGTACCCTTGGCCACTCCTCCTTCTCCGCTGGCATTCCTCCCTCTGGTGATTCTTTGCTGATTATTCTCCTTGGCTGATATGCCTCCATTCATTTGCCCTGGGGAATGGGCCACAGCCCCTCTGTCCCACTCGCTTCGGCACAGCCCATACGCAGAAGGAGTGTTCATTCTGGGTTTTTCAACACCTGGGCCAGTTAGCCTCCAACCAATCAGCTAGAGGGGGTGGAAGGAAGGAATTCTTTAGAGGACAAGAAAGGACAATTAATAGAAATCCAGCCAAAAGAGAGAGGCATAAAAGATTTTGCCAAAAAGCCTTCAACCCTCTCTCTCTCTCTCTCTCTCTCTCTCTCTCTCTCTTTCCCCCTGCCTCCTCTACCCCTACCTTGTTGGTTGGGGGATAGCTGTCCCAGGCGTCGAAAAACCCAGGACGAACCCTCCCTCTGCGTATGGGCTGCGACAAAGCGAGTGGGATGGAGGGGCCATGGCCCATTCCCCAAGGCGAATGAGTGGAGCTGTGTCAGTAGGCTCTTCCCCCTCTTGTCTGACATTTTTCCAGGCAGCATCTCTTCCCCTTGTTCCTCAAGGTCATTTCCACCTACCATTATATTTTTTTCTATGAATGAAAAAGACCAGAAAGTCTCTAGAATGGTAATAAAAATCTTGTGTCATAGCAACAGTGTTTAGAAACTGTTCAATCTGAACACAGGCATGTTTAGCTTCAACTGTGAGTAAACTTTTTGTTGAGTTATTGTAGAGCTTCTATCAATAGAAGAGAATCTTTGTAGCTCAGCACTGAACTGAGGGGTCCTTAGTGCTCTCTGAGCTTGGTTGTTTGCTTGCAGACATTTTGTTACCCAACTAGGTAACATCATCAATGCTAGAAGGCAATTGAGCTTTGGCTTCTTTTTATAGCCTAGCAGCTTGTCCTATCAATATAGCTGGGAGTGTTCTTGATGGTTCCTTGATTAGGTTATTATTACTGTAAGATGGTTTGTACAGTAGTTCAGTAGTTCAAATCCTGTCGCTACCGGTTCACTCGTGGACACGTGTGCAATGCTTCTGTGCATGCGAAGAGATGTCTGGGGAGGTGGGCGGAGCCTCCCGCCACTGCTACCAGTTTGCCCAATCTGGGGCGTACTGATAGCAACCCACCACTGCAGTAGTTCTTTCATTAGGGTTGTTTACTTCTTATTGTTGGTCTAGTATCAATCTTAGTATTAAACTCTGCTTATCTATGTTTTGATTGCTGGTAAAGAGATATTTTGGCCTTTGTTTCCTTTTTGGCTTTTTGACTGTCTCTTTTGAATGGTATGTAGATGCTATTTATCTCTATGTGTCTGTTGAGATCTGCTACCTGCTACCGTATTAAGGCAAACAGATAGAATAATAGAATCCTAGGAAATAGGAGCAAGAAAGTAATGTGATTAAACATCTTAGATCTGTCCTTCCTAGTTTACACAAAGATAAAGGGAGGAAGAGGGAAGCAAATTGAGATCATCAAATTCTTTTATTATAATTTTGAAATAAAAGTAATAGTACTGACCTACTGCATTGGCTTCCTAGTCAGATAATCTTGAACAGAGATATTTTATATTTTAATGCTGCTTCCTCCTTTTGAGTTTATGAAAGCAAATTCCCTAATAAATAAATTAAGAGAAATTCTTGTACCAATGTTTTACTAATTCAGACAGATTTTATACTGCCACAAAGATAATTGGATCATATGATACATTTCTAAGATGGGCATATCTATGGCTAACTTTGTGCCATTTCTTTTCCTTTATGTCGTGGTCTCTCGGAATTCTTTCACTTGCAAAATTCATCTGCTTTTTTATTAACATATTTCTTAGATGTCACAGCTGGAGATTTAAAAAAAAAAACATCAACATCATTCAGATAACAGCTTTGATCAAATCTGCCATCTGGCCTAGAATGGACCAACAAGCCTCTTCTCATTCCCATGCCAATTTTGGGAGAAATATTCAATACAAAGCCAGGTGGTAAAGGTATAATTATGATTTTTTTTTACAGTACCTTTTAAAAGGCATACTTTGAATAAATTATTTAATTTCCCCATCACTTCATTGGACTTCACAACGCACGCAACCGCTTCCAAATGAACCAAGAGACGAATAGGAAGAGTTACAAAGGGCTTGTTGGCAGCCTCTGCGGAACATCTCAAATCATGCAGGACTGCTGCTGCTGCTAAGACATACAATTTATTAAGCACTTATGTGTCACTCATTCATGGGCTTGCTCTGTAATCATTTCTGCCAGTGTGTATGAGAATAATTAAATACCATTCACAAATAATTATGCAGCTCCACAGAAAGTAAGGTGTTATTTGACAGATTGTCATACACTGTAGTAAACATCTTGGGAAGAAAAGCAAGATGATATGACACGAGCCTTAAACAAGAATAGGCTTCACCATCAGAAAAAAGAGAGAGAGAGAGAGAGCTTTTAATGATGATGTAAAGAATTCTTCCACCTTCCTATTGAAAATGTTTGGAAAAATATAACTCTGAGTTTTGAATCCCCTTAATTATATACCTGTCGGTATATTCCCAGCCTCATCAATGAGAGTAGAGAAGCTGGGATCATCAATGTTAACCAAGCAACTTAGAGAAGTAAGATGTGTTTGAATTAAAGCTAAGAAAAGAACTGGAATTCAAAACCAGGAATGGGTCAGGTTAAAAAATAAAATCCATAACATCCAAAAGCAGGACAAGCTTTTTTAAAACATGAAATGAAGATAGATAGCCCAAGCCATTACAAGTCAGGAAAGCTAGAATTTATCCAAAATTTGTATTGAAATCCTTGGGAAGGGATGTTCTCGCTATTCTTTTGGTTATTTTTCTAATTTTCCTTTAAAAAAGGAAAACTTCCGCCTTTTTTCTTTTAAAAGTTATTTTCTTCTTCTTCTTATGGAGGCTGCTATTTATTTCCCTCCCATCTGCTGCAAAGCCAGCATAAGGAGCATGGAAAGGAATTCGAAATAACAGACTGAAAATAGGACATGGGTACCTTCTTTTGAATAAAGAGTTGCTCAGTTCTGAAAGGCAAGCTTACAGAAGTCCTTTTCCTTACAATTTTTCAAAGACTTTTTTTTTTTAAAATTGGTCTTACTTCCCAGCCTATGGAGCAGTGGTTAGAATGCAGTATTGCAGGCATTCTCTCACAGTCATGAGTTCAATCCCGACCGGCTCAAGGTTGACTCAGTCTTCCATCCTTCCGAGGTCGTTAAAATGAGGACCCAGATTGTTGGAGGCAATAGGCTGACTCTGTAAACCATTTAGAGAGGGCTGTAAACCACTGTGAAGCCATATATAAGTCTAAGTGCTATTGATCATCCATCCATCCATCCATCCATCCATCCATCCATCCATGATGCACAATGTTAGAAGGCAGAATTGCAGGCTAACACTGCCTACTGCCAGGAGTTCGATTCTGAGCAATTCAAGGTTGACTCAGCCTTCCATCCTTCCGAAATGGGTAAAATGAGGAACCAGATTGTTGGAGGAAATATGCTGACTCTGTAAACTGCTTAGAGAGGGCTGTAAAAGCATTGTAAAGTGGTATATAAGTCTAAGTGCTATTGCTATTCCCCCGGAGATGAAGGCAAAAGGAGAAGGGGATGGGCAAGGATGAGATAGTTAGATAGCGTCATCGACACAATGAACATGAATTTGAGCAAACTCCAGGAATCCATGGTGTTGCAAAGAGTCAGACATGTCTAAGTGACTGAACAACAACAATCCTGCTGTGCTTTAAATGGGCCTAGAAAATCTAGCTCTTTCTCCAGGTTAGGAAGTATCTACTGTGTTTGTTGAGAATGTTATTAATGTGCTTGGGGTGCATTCATCCCCAAGTTGTTGCCTTCTTTTGATTTTATTGTACTGGATGTGTTTTTGATTTGCAAGCTGCCCAGGGGTGTTTTGATTTGGCTGGGTTGCAATGGTGACTTCTTAATAAGTACAAATGCCTATGCGAAAACCAGAGGTGAAGCAATCATTGGCTCTCTGGCCCTACAATGTACACATATATGGGATTCAATTAATATAGTTAAATTCAGTGCTGACTCTGTAGACCACTTAGAGAGGGCTGTAAAGCACTGTGAAGCGGTATATAAGTCTAAGTGCTATTGCTGTCCAACATTCTATTCCCAAATGGTCCCTCACTGAAGTACTAACCAGGGCCCAACCTGCTCAGTGTTCTAAATCTGCAACCAGCAAAAACAAACTTAGATCCCACTGAGTTCTCTGAAAAGAAACCCCACAGAATTTCTATCTTTGATGACCAATGGCTTGCACACAATTGTTGCCTCCGATCTTATGCTCCTCAAATAATTGTCAAATAACATTTCCTCCCCAAACTTTCCTGTCAATTAACTGGTTTTTTTTTAAAAAAAAGGTGCTTAAATATTTTTTAAAGTAGGAAGCGGAATTTAAACTCTTGTCTTATTTGTGTCTTGTTCTACGCTGGAAGGGACTGCAGATTAGATGCCATGCACAGAGCAGCTGACATGTACAAATGCGATTTCCCTGCAAGAAATGAATTAGTGTCTAAAGGACTGAAAGGGATTCCTCTCTGCAGGTATATCAGCATTATGTCCCTCTAATACTGAAGGCCATGAATCAGCACCTGTGGACATTTGAAATTATACATACAGGGAAAAGGATGAGCTCAAACTGAGCACAGGCCTTATAATCATCCTGTAAATAGGCATTGCATTCTATGTAACATTACTGAGCCGATTGGTGAGATGCTATGGAACATTCAGTGTTTGCATTATGAAGCCACTATGGTCTCTTAAGTATAATGCTGCAACTGAATGGCCTTCACCCTGCATAAGTTTTATACCCATCAGCAGTGATTTGAATGTATGCGATGAGCTGAAAACTGATAGCATTCGTTGCTTGGCTATGGCTATTTCTATCATCCCCATCATCTTTAATGTCTCCCTGTGTAGCAGGTGAGGACTTCTAGAGATAATTCCCATAAGGAAGACATGGTTCAAACCTCATATAAGCCTCCCACATGTATGTTTTGTGCAGTAAAATGTAAAGGTTCCCCTCGCACATACGTGCTAGGTGTTGCCGACTCTAGGGGGTTGTGCTCATCTCCGTTTCAAAGCCGAAGAGTCAGTGCTGTCCGAAGACATCTCCGTGGTCATGTGGCCGGCATGACTCAATGCCAAAGGCGCACTGTTACCTTCCCACCAAAGGTGGTCCCTATTTTTTCTACTTGCATTTTTATGTGCTTTTGAAACCGCTAGGTTGGCAGAAGCTGGGACAAGTAACGGGAGCTTACCCTGTTACATGGCAGCACTAGGGATTTGAACTGCTGAGCTGCCGACCTTTTTGATCGACAAACTCAACGTCCTAGCCCCTGAGCTACCGCGTCCCTTTTGTGCCGTGGTGGGATTCAAATAATATAACAACTGGTTCTTTGCCCTCATGATTTCTTCCAACAACTAGTTCACCAAACCGCTCAGAAAGTTACCAACTGGTTCTCCTGAAGTGGTGTGAACTGGCTGAATCCCACCACTGGTTTTGTGTCACCGATCTACTGAAAAAAATGTGCCCACCCCCCAAGTGCCTAATTTTCTCTACTCACCTTGTTGAAGTAGATGTCTGATTTGGAACTACACCTGCCTAAAAAATAGGATGCTTTTAGGGTTTTCATTATTTCCTCAATAAGGTAGGATGAAACTGTGTACTGAACTTTATGGTATAAACCAGTGCTGGCGAACTTTTTTTGGCACCGAGTGCCAAAACGGGGGCATGCGCATACCGGAAACCAGAAAAGCAACCGCCCTATAACCGCATATACACACCGGGAAGATGATCTGGTTTCCCGTGCAGTTTCTGGCATGCATGCAGGTGCGAAGGCCAGCTGGCCAGCGCGATCATCATCCTGGTGTGCACATGTGCACCAGTGGTGGGTTGCTACCGGTTCATCCCGGATCAGGCGAACCAGTAGCAGTGGTAGCAGGAGGCTCTGCCCACCCTCCCGGACATCTCTGTGCACATGCAGAAGTTTCTTCACATGAACAGAAGCGTCACACGTGTATGCAAGCGCGCAAGAGAGAGCAAAGCAGTAGCGAATGAAATTCAAAGCCACTACTGATGTGCATGTTCCACGTGAAGACCAGCTGGCCAGTATGTCAGAACCCAGAAGAGCAATGGGTGACGGCTCGCATGCCAGGAGATATGGCTCTGCATGCCACTTGTGTGCCATAGGTTTGCCATCATGGGTATAAAATCAGATCTGTTAATTTTAGGTTCTGTTAGTTAATTCTATGCAAGAAATGGCTGGCACTTTTCTTCAATTAAGGGCCTCTGTTTTGTGAGAAAAGTCCTGATTTCCTGGTCCTTAGGCCCTAATCATTCCTCTTCTTTCATGTGCCCCTAAATATCGCTTTGGAGAGAGAGAATGTGAAATTCAAGGAAATAGAAGCACATAAACTTTTTTTTTAGAGCAAAGGAACAACATCATTTGCCAAACCTTAAATAATTGATAGCCTCGTCTTGCTCCAGCAAGTAGATGGAGTTTTTAAAGCTTTATTATTGGTTGCTTGTGATGGATTACTATAGAAGTCAGAGAATGGGGGGAAAAATATGAAGCAAAGAGGCTGAATACCTCTTATTTTCTATGAAGGCATCCCACTTTATGTTATCATCTTAGACAGCAATACTTCTTTGCAGAAATGCATCTCAATGGGTGCATGATTACTTAATTGTGAGATGTTATTAGTAGTTTGTTTCTTAAGGATGCCTGCTTTAAAGTGTTTTTAACTGCAAGTTTTAAGCAATTTGGAATATTTTATTTGAATGTGTGCAGTATCGTGGTCCATTTTTTTTTAAAGCAGATGATTGAGGATTACTGCAAACTTTATATAAAGTATGTTTTATGCCAATGATTGCAGCGGTACAAAAATCTAATCAATAAAATGACGTTTATAAGAATGCATAATCCAAATGCAAACAATGGAGGTATGTCATAACTGAATACAGGTAGTCCTCGATTTATGTCCACAATTGAACCCCAAATTTCTGTTGCTAAGCGAGAGATTTTTTAAGTGAATTTTGCTCTATTTTACTATCTTTCTTGCCACAGATGTTAACTGAATCACTCCAGTTGTTAAGTTAGTAAAACAGCTCTTAAGGGAATCAGGCTTCCCCATTGACTTTGTTTGTCAGAAGTTCGCAAAAGGTCATGTGGTCCCATGACCCCAGACACTGCAACCATCATTAATATGAAGTAGTTGCCAAATGTCCAAATGTTGATCATGTGACGATGGGGAATGCGACAATCATCATCATCATCATCATTATTTAACAACCCCATTATCCCTTGCAGGGTGCAGTTTGGGCAACTGAATGGAGCTAGCAGAGTGTTTAATGGCCAGATGCCCTTCCTGTTGCCAATGCGGAGTTTTGTTTGGCAGATATATTCTCATTGTGGGGATGCGACAATGGTCATGTAAAAAAACAGTCAAAAGTCACTTTTTTTTATTGAAAAAGTTTTACAAATTTTTCCCCTTTCCCCTCCCCTCCCCTCCCTTCCCAACCCCCTCCCCCCCCGACTTCCCAGAACAAACACAAGGTATAGTAAAAATAAAGCAAACATATACTAAAAAATTTTCCTTCCTAACTAAATTATAATCCTTCAATTCTCATCAATTCCTAACTTTCCCCAAAACAATAAAAAATAATACATCCTAATCATTCAAAGGCAGTCTGATAACTCTTAGTCTGATATCTGCTTTGAATATAGTCAATCCATTTTTTCCATTCACTTAAATATCTTCCTTGCGTATTGTCTTTCAAAAAGGCTGAGATTTTTGCCATCTCAGCCAAATTGGCAACTTTCAATATCCATTCTCCTATTGTAGGTACTTCTTTTTTCTTCCAATACTGTCCAATTAGTAATCTTGCCGCTGTTGTTAAATTTAAAATCAACTTAGTCTCAATTTGTCGGCTGGCGGCCCCCAGGGGAAGGGCCTTCTCTGTTGGAGCACCTACCCTCTGGAACGAACTTCCCCCTGGTTTGCGTCAATTACCTGACCTTCGGACCTTTCGCCGTGAATTGAAAATGCACTTGTTTATCCAAGCAGGACTGGCTTAATTTTTTAAACTTTTTGAATTTTAATAATTTTAATTGGGGTATTTTTATGAATTTTATGGGTCAAATTTGACGGTTTTAAATTTTTGGCCATTTATAGAATATGTTATTTTAACTTTTGTCTTAATTTGTATATTGTACTGTTTTTATTCTGGCTGTACACCACCCTGAGTCCTTCAGGAGAAGGGCGGTATAAAAATCTAAATAAAAAATAAATAAATAAAATAAATTATTATTAAAAATCCCTTTTTTCAATGCTATAATAACTTTGGTTACTAAATGATCTGTTGTAAGTCAAAGACTACCTGTATACCAATAACGTTTAAGGCTAACCAAAATAACATTATCGTTGATGTCCTTATCAAAAATAATGGCCAGACTAATACTAAGATATGAAAATTACATCTGTTAATAGGTAACATATTCATTTTCCTGATATATTTTGAGTATAGTTCAATTTCTTTTCTTTTTTAAAAAAAATAAAATTAAATTAAGAGACCATTCAAAATATATGGGACAAAATAAAAATAAAAGAAAGAGATGGTGCACAATCAGCCCATAGAATACCCAATACTCAGATCGGTTGGGATTGATTTGAACTCTCGGATCAATTCAACAAATTGAAAGATCAATTGAGTTTAGCAAATTGAACTGAATGCACCCAATTCAACTTATCCTAATGTTGATGCTTTCCCAAAGGGGCAACTCTATCTGAACTGAACTGGGCTCGGTTTGAAACTGTGATCCAAATCGGTTTGGACATCTGAATTGGATTGACTTTCCAAATGTACTTGAAACGTTTGCGTTGAACTGAAAAGGCACTTCACTTTGGCAAAGGTTGCGTGACAAGGAGAATCTGTTTCACTTGACCATCCAGCTTTGGAGGCAGATTGACCACTTCATAGTTTCTAAATGAAGCATCAAGCCAAAGCACTTCCACAGGAAGAAACGTCTCACTCAACTGAAGTGCGCTGGCTTCCTACATTCTATACATAAACAGAAGCTGCTACATATCCTAAATGGTATCACTGAAGCACTGTTTTGCTCAAACTTCCTGTCTTTCATAAACATATAAATATAGGTACTCCTCAACTTACTTACAGTCATTCATTAAATGACTGTTCAAAGTTATAACAGCACTGACAAAAGTGACTTATGGCCAATTTTCATACTTAATCACCGTTGCAACATCCCCCACTGTCCCATAATCAAAATTCAGGCGCTTGGCATAAATAAGCTCTGAATAAAATCTATTTATGACAGTTGCCTATCCCAGGGTCCAGAGGTGGGTTTCAGCAGGTTCTGACCAGTTCTGGAGAACCAATAGCAGAAATTTTGAGTAGTTTGGAGAACTGGTAGTAAAAATTCTGACTGGCTCCCCAGTCTCTGCCTCCCAAGTCCCAGCTGATCGGGATGAAATGGGGATTTTGCAGTAACCTTCCCCTGGATTGGGGAGGGAATGGAGATTTTACAGTATCCTTCCTCTGCCATGCCCACCAAGCCACACCCACAGAATCGGTAGTAAAAAATTTTTGAAACCCACCACTGCTGGGGTCATGTTATCACCATTTATAACTTTCCCAGATGGCTTCTGACAAGCAAAACAAGCAAAGTCAATAACTGCATGATTCACTTAATGACAGCAGTGATTTTTTTTTGTTTGTTTACATTTATACCCCGCCCTTCTCCGAAGACTCAGGGCGGCTTACAGTGTATAAGGCAATAGTCTCATTCTATTTGTATATTTTTACAAAGTCAACTTATTGCCCCCCCAACAATCTGGGTCCTTTGTTTAATAACTGTGATTTGTTTAATAACTGTGGCCAAAAGGTCGTAAAATGGGTCAAAACTCATTTAACCACTCACTTGGCAACAAGCGTTTTGGGCTGGACTGAGGTTGTAAGTTGAGGACTTCCTGTAGAGCTTTCCCCCCCCCCTTCTTCAAACTTTTTCCTCTGGTGGTCCAAGATGAAACAACCCCACAAAATTCGCACCCCTGGCTTCTTAAGCAAGTTTGCATATGAAGTCAGATCTCTATCGTGAAAAGGGCTATTCTCTTTGGACAGTCAAAGCCAGATACCAACAGTAATAGCAGCAACAAAGCATAATATCAACCATAAGGTAAAGGTAAAGGTTCCCCTCGCCATACATGCTAGTTGTTGCCGACTCTAGGGGGCGGTGCTCATCTCTGTTTCAAAGCCGAAGAGTCAGTGCTGTCTGAAGACGTCTCCGTGATCATGTGGCCGGCATGACTCAATGCCAAAGGCACACGGAATGCTGTTACCTTCCCACCAAAGGTGGTCCCTATTTTTTCTACTTGCATTTTTACGTGCTTTCGAAACTGCTAGGTTGGCAGAAGCTGGGACAAGTAACAGGAGCTCACCCCATTACACGGCAGCACTAGGGATTCAAACCGCTGAGCTGCCGACCTTTCGATCTACAAGCTCAACATCCTAGCCCCTGAGCCACCGTGTCCCTGTCATATCAACCATACTAATAGAATAGATGATATTGATAACAAAGAATGTAGTCATAACATCTAGAGATCCGTCTGTTTCTCCGTACTCATTTTAAGCAAAGCTCGGGTAAAGCCAGTGAAGTTGCTGGGAAGCCAATGTTGGGTTTTATTTCCATGACAACATAGTCTACAATGGCTGAATGTGAGAAACCTAAGCAACTCTTCCTGACAGGTCCCCAAAGAAGAAATGCTGGGATTATAGAAGATTTTGAAATCCACAATGATGAAAGGACAAACCAAACAAAGAAAGAAGGAATCCTATTAAAATGCATGCAAACAGAGTGCAGATAACTCAAAACAGCGCTCTTATATTTTTTCCCCTAGCATTCAATCTGCTTTCCTGTTTAGACTAACACTCTGCTTCTTTTACCTCTTTATTTTGCATCTCACAAATGTTTGAAGTGTGAAGATTCATTTAGCTTCCTCAAAGTGGCCTTCGATCAAGATAATTTATACTTGACCTCATGAAAGAATGGCAGACATTTGAATCTAACTGGCAGCTTTAGAAATTATAAGAAGTTTTTGTTTTATGCTCAATATTTCTCTCTGACTCTCATCCTGGAAGTATACTTTTTATACGTGTGTATAAAACAAATTGAACAGACTACAGCCAATATCAGCCTCCTAAGTAGTCCAGACAGGAAACCCAAGATTAGCTTTTTATCCTTTATTATAAAGCTACATTAAAAGAACTCTAAAAGTACAAATCTCCCGTTGTCTCTTTTTATCACCTGAATAGTTAGAGTGGATCCTTTCTTTCTCTGCTTGCTACTTAGTTCTTTTTATCTGATTTATTTCCTAGACAGTATCTCTCTTCCCCCCCCCCCCAAGGTCATTCTCAACACTATTACATCAAAGGACCAATGTAGCGTAGAACTTTGCAACTCAAATGTCTGTGCATATATGTTTTATTTAGGAATCTGTATGACTCAGCTTAACAAAACTTACTTTTTACCCATGCTCGGGGCTGCAATGGTACAGTTTGAGCATCTCAAATGTTCTGCTATCTGAAGAAGAAGAAAAAACCAGTTCATTCCCATTCACAGAGCTAACAATCTTAGGAAGCCCAGAATAAGTACAAAAAAACACCATAAGGAAGGTTGAGCGTCAAAGAATTAAGGCCTTTGAACTCTGGTGTTGGAGAAGACTCCTGAGAGTCCCATGGACTGCAAGGCAATCCAACCGGTCAGTCCTAGAGGAGATCAACCCTGACTGCTCTTTAGAAGGCCAGATCCTGAAGAGGAAACTGAAATACTTTGGCCACCTAATGAGAAGGAAGGACTCACTGGAGAAGAGCCTAATGCTGGGAAAGATTGAGGGAAAAAGAAGAAAGGGACGACAGAGAACGAGGTAATTGGATGGAGTCACTGAAGCAGTTGGCATGAGCTTAAATGGTCTCTGGGGGATGGTAGAAGACAGGAAGGCCTGGAGGAAAGTTGTCCATGGGGTTGTGATCAGTCAGACACAACTTCACAACTTACAACAACACAAAAGCTTTTGTTTCTAGATGTATCGCAACTGCTCCCTCTCCTCCTCCCCATCTGAAAATCTGATAGTGCCAGATTCAATCTAATATACCATTGGACAGCCCAGGATAGATGGATTGGATGGGGGGGGAATGATGCTGTAGTGATAACAATAGCACTTATATACCGCTTCATTGTATTTTACAGCCCTCTCTAAGAGGTTTACAGAGTCAGTATATTGCCCCCAATAATCTGGGTCTTTATTTTATTGACTTCAGAAGGATGGCTGGCTGCGTCAACCTTGAGCCGGTCAGAATCGAACTCCTGGCGGTCGACAGAATTAGCCTGCAATACCGCATTCTAACCACTGTGCCACCCCAGCTCTGATATGTTGATAGTTTCATCTTGGCTTTAATGAGGAGGATATTTTGTTTTCTCCCCCCCTCCCAAAAAAAAAGTTACCTTAAACCTATTTTAGGATAAGAATGCTGCCTAAAGTATGCCATTGATTTTGAGCATCCGTTGAAATGCTCTTCAAAAAGCCAGAAAAAAGCAGAAAGCAGAGGCTGCATTTGGCTCTGAGCCTCAGTTTACCCATGCTTGTCCTAATGACAGAGCTAGTCTTGACAAGCCTAGCTACTCAAACATAAATCCCACTGAGTTCTCTGAGTACCATTCCCCAGGAAGCCCGAATAAGAATGTACAGCATCAAGCAACACATTTTTATAAGCTTGGCAATCCAATTCACCCTGAATGCACGGCCCAAACTGCATTATAAAGCAGGTTATGAATCTCATCGATGCCGTGGTCTAATACAGTGCAGAGTTTGCTTTGGCTGAGTATAAACTACCTTATTACCATTCCAGTTTGGGACCCACAGCTTTTCATTCCCGGCTTGAAATTGATTTGAGGCAGGCAGGCATTGATTTCACTTGATTTACTTGAAGAACCTAATTATGCAAAATCTAAATAAGACTTCTATAAATCGCTTGCAGAATTTCTGCCGTGGCATTGCACGGCACGCAATTGTAAAGCAGTTCACACCGCAATTCGGTTATCTCTTATTGGGCAGTAAAATCCACTGAGCTGAAGAAGACTTTCTTCTGAGTAAACAGGCCTTAGATCAGACAGCTTGGTGTACTAAATGCATCACTAGTACATACATTATAGCCCTTTAGAATTTTAAAAGAGGAGTAAAATTTGACTTTATAATGATTTTACATAGTAGGGAACTCACATTATAGAACTGTAGAAGCATATCCATAGATAGCTGTAGAACAGTGTATAATTTCCAGTTAAACATGTATTCAATCAATCAATCAATCAATCAATCAAATCAATCATGTTTATTTGGTCAAAGACCAGCAAGATTTAAAGGAATAAAAACAGAGTGAAGCGTATACTAACAGCTAGCAGAATAAATCACACCCTATAGGTAAAGGTTCCCCTCGCACATACGTGCTAATCATTGCCAACTCTAGGGGGCGGTGCTCATCTCCGTTTCAAAGCTGAAGAGCCAGCACTGTCTGAAGACGTCTCCGTGGTCATGTGGCCGGCATGACTCAATGCCAGAGGCATATGGAATGCTGTTACCTTCCCACCAAAGATCCAATTAAACATGTATTCAATCAATCAATCAATCAAATCAAATCAATCATGTTTATTTGGTCAAAGACCAACAAGATTTAAAGGAATAAAAACAGAGTGAAGCATATACTAACAGCTAGCAGAATAAATCACACCCTATAACGTCCTCTATTACTATGTTAATGCAGTTGTTACCCAACCGATAAATCTAAAATATTAATAGCTGTAAAATTTAAAAAAAACCATATATCCCCTCCAATTTATTTAAAACAAAGGTAAATATGTCTTTTACCAATTATATCTTGGCTTCATTGCAGCAACACAAAATTTAGCTGCTGCACACATAATGAATGGTTTTAAATCCTGCAGGAGAAAGTTCATATACAATTTATTTAGCCTCCCAAGGAATTTATCTATTAGGGTTACAATGTAGATTGACCTAATGTCTCTATGAAATGTGGTTTCAGCTTCCTTATTACCGCATAGACAAATACAATCAGCTTCAGGAATTTTACTATAGCTGTATCCTTTATTCATATCTCCCCTTTACAAGTTCATATTACAAAAGTTTTTAAAAGGGTTATAATCAAACGAGTTCCTAAAATTTGGAACCAAATCGAGGGAGGAAGGAAGAAAGGAAATATTCATGGAAATGAAGCAGCTATGAACACCTTAGCCTTTGTATCCTTCTGGGTAGTTATAACTCTCTGATATTCACATAATGTGGATTATAAACGCATGGGTAGGAGATGACCAGTCTGAGCCCAAAGGAGTCAAATACATCTTCAGTCATGAGACCCTCCACATCCAGAAGAGATCTAAGTTCAGCCAACCTTGAATTCCTTTGACTCTTATCTACCGCCAATTTGCTTTGGGCCTTAGTAGTTCAGATTCTTGAAGGGAGCATTTCCTTGTTGCATTGTCCTTAGTGTCATTCCTAACATTAATGGCACAATTAATGATGATGCTCACTCTGTGAAGGATCTTGGAGTACTCATATCAAATGATCTAAGTGCCAAAGCCGAGTTGTAAACCTAATCTTGCGTAGCTTCTTCTCTGGTAAGATTACACTACTAACCAGAGCATACAAAACATTTGCTAGACCAATTCTCAAATACAGTTCATCTGTCTGGAATCCACACTGCATATTGGACATTAATACAATTGAGCACATCCAGAAATATTTCACAAGAAGAGTCCTCCACACCTCTGCTCGCAACAAAACATCTTATGCCACCAGACTTGAAATTCTGGGTTTAGAAAATTTAGAACTACGCTGCCTTCGGTATGACCTGAGCATAGCTCATAAAATCATCTGCTACAATGTCCTTCCTGTCAATGACTACTTCAGCTTTAACCACAACAATACATGAGCACACAATAGAGTCAAACTTAAAGTGAACCGCTCCAATCTCAACTGCAGAAAATATGACTTCAGTAACAGAGTTGTTAATGCCTGGAATGCACTACCAGACTCTGTGGTCTCATCCCAAAATCCCCAAAACTTTAACCTAAGACTGTCTACTGTTGACCTCCTCACCCATTCCTAAGACGTCTGTAAGGGGCGTGCATAAGAGCACCAGTGTGCCTACCATCCCTGCCCTAATGTTCCATTTAGTTGTATTCATTTTATCTATTCAATTCATGCTTATACTTATATATATATATATTATTTAATATGTATTTGACTAAATAAATAAATAAATAAATAAATAAATAACATCTTGGTCTTGTCAATAACCAGTTTAGTACAGAACCGTCTCCTTTATCTGTGATATTTCCTCAATGTTCTAATCTCTGCTCAGTTTTATCTAAACCAAGATCCTTTCAAAGAACTATGCCTAAAAATCTTCGACAAAAGTTTCTAAAAGGCAGCCAATATAAGACTGGATGCTAGATAAACCAAAATCTCTTGCAGATCATCAGATATCACCACCAATCATGGAAGACCTCCAAAAGAAGTAAAGATAAAAGACAGTGACCTAGATGGCAGCCGCAGAGGTACTGCTTTATGACTACCTAGAGTTTTAAATAAAAACTAATTTTAAAGAAAGCGGAATGAGCTTAAAGGTTTTCTGGATGTGTCACCTTTAGCAAAAACCCCAGTAAACTGCTAACTTGCAAATTTACTCCGTTGTCATTTTCTTTGTGTAATCAGATTGTAAATACTACAAGGAAAATTAGGGTGTGGTTTAGAGGCTTATGAGTGATGGGTTGAAAAGGATATCTATTACTGTTAATTGCTCCAGTGAATTCTGTTTGTTAGGATGGGTGTCTGAAAGAAAAAAAGATGAATTTTGGATATGGAAACCTTGTTGTTGTTAGTTGCGAAGTCATGTCCAACCCGTCACGACCCCATGGACAACGTTCCTCCAGGCTTTCCTGTCCTCTACCATCCTCTGGAGTCCATTTAAGCTCACGCCAACTGCTTCAGTGACTCCATCCATCCACCTCATTCTCCGCCATCCCCTTCTTCTTTTGCCTTCAATTGTTCCCAGCATCTAGTGAGTTCAGTGAAACTTTACCATTTTGTTTAAAAAAAAAGTTGTTTTGTTTACAGTTAAGAAACAAAATATGGAGAACAGGGAAGATACCTTGTGTCAAGAGGTTTATAATGCATAAAACCCAGTGGTACATTGAGAAATAAAACATTAAAAGTCAGCAACAACCTTGAGAACAAACATATAAAAATACCAAATCCTAAACATCTCCTGAAATGAAAACTTGATACTGTAAATAAATTCCAAAGCCTTAGTGACATGTCAACATCAACAGATCTGTATCGTTAAAGTCAATGAAACAGTGAACAAAAGTTAATATAAATGAGAAATTAATGTAATTCTCATTGTAACAGGAATGTATCCAGTAAATTTTTGACAACCTATGTATGCGCTGCAGTCCTATGTATATGAACTAGGAAGCACTTACACATCCTGTATAAATAATGTATTATTGCATACATAATACATTGTTGTATAAATATTAGGCTTAGGCAAGATTTGTACATGATTTGGGAGAAATGTTTTGGGCTTCATTATTTCCTTTAAGAATCCATTCATTAACATTAATGTAACTCTTAAACTAGATTATTAGCACCTTTTTCTCAGAGTTACACAGAAGTTTGAAATACAGTTGGCATGGCACACATTCCAAGAGAAATGCAGAGCACTTCTTCCCAAGTGTTTTCAAGCTTGGGTACCACTGTAACGTATGTAAACTTGATTCCTTTCACAATTTAAAATATGTGTAGAGTAAGGAAAAGTGCACAACCTATTAAAAGTTGTAATCAAACTACAAAACTGTTTGCAAACAAGTCCACATATAAGCGATTATATAAAGAGAAAAGACTATAGTAGAATATATACATGTTGTATATCGAACATGGATACTCTAAAACACCAATAAAATGAGTCCTTAATGTCATTAAGTGTCATTATGTAAATCAAGCAGTTATTAAGCAAAGAGACAAAAACTTTTATAGGAAACAAAAGGTAACTTCAAGGTAATTTCAATCTGATAGTTTGTAGCTATTAAAAGAGAATGCCATATAGTTTTGTTAGAGAATTGAATTGTCAATACTGTGTGCATTTCTGAGATAATAGAATGTGGATAACAGTATATTAAAGGGGACATGGTGGCTCAGTGGCTAGGATGCTGAGCTTGTCGATCGAAAGGTCGGCAGTTCAGCAGTTCGAATCCCTAGTGCTGCGTAACAGGGTGAGCTCCCGTTACTTGTCCAAGCTTCTGCCAACCTAGCAGTTCGAAAGCCCATAAAAAATGCAAGTAGAAAAATAGGGACCACCTTTGGTGGGAAGGTAACAGTGTTCTGTGCACCTTTGGCATTTAGTCATGCCGGCCACATTACCATGGAGATGTCTTTGGACAGTGCTGGCTCTTCGGCTTTAAAATGGAGATGAGGACCATCCCCTAGAGTTGGGGATGACTAGCACATATGTGCGAGGGGAACCTTTACCTTTACTTTATTACACTATATTAGCTTTTAAAAAATAAGTCCTAATGAGAGGATTTACTTTGCATAGAACAGAAAGAAGCGTGTTTTTTAGCTTTAACTGATCTTGGATTATACTGATTAAGACGTGTGCAAGTTAACCAGTGCCATCTTTAGCTTTAGTAGGAAATGTGGCATACAGCATAGGTACGATTAAGACTAACCCTAACCTATTTGGGGCTCTGTGAAACATATTATGTGAAAATCTTTCTTGACCCAAGTTGTCACCCGCAGCAAAGACCAATATCGACAGTAAGCATCACGGCATGCGGAAGACTGCAATGAAAACAATTTTTAAGCGATAGAAATGAAATGTACAACTGTCTAAAGGAAATATCTAGGCTGCACGTCTATGAACATATTTAAAAAGCTGCTTCCTCTTTCAGTAACATTTGCATTAAGCAAGGAGTAATGTTGTTGTTCCTATGGAATAATGTGATTGTTCCTCTTTGAAATATTCAGACTTTTACCCAGGATCTAATTGAACCCTTTTCTTTGTTTACTGCCATTTGTTGAATGATGAAAGGACCTTCTCTTCACAATCACCGTAGCCCCACACAGCAAGCACAATCCTCTGTCATCAGAAAGGACCAATCTTGGCCTTTCCAAACAATGCAGCACCCAGATGCTCGGCTGTTAGAAGCAGTTTGCTAGCTGCAGCAGCTGGCTCTATATTGATTCAACAGTTGGTGTCTGAGTCAGTTATGTGGTTAAATGGATAAGAGAGCGCGTGCATTCCTGGAATGCTGATTTGTTTTGCACCTTCCTTTTCCAAACAATCTCTGCATCCTTAGCAGAGATCTTTTTCTTGCCTTTTTTTTTTCCTGAAAAGACCATGCCCCCCGCCCCACTCTGCTTTTTATCTCATAATCTATGAAAAACTCTGAGCCTGAGACATCATAACTCACAGCAAGGCAGGAGGCCAACACAATCGCTCTTGACCCATCTTTTCTTGTCCTCCAATCTCTAAATGGAACAACTTGATTTTCAAAGAATAGAATAGAATAGAATAGAATAGAATAGAATAGAATAGAATAGAATAGAATAGAATAGAATAGAATTCTTTATTCTATTCCAAGTGCCAAGTGTGATTGGATACACAAGGAATTTGTCTTGGTGAATATGCTCTCAGTGTACATAAAAGACAAGATACATTCGTCAAGAATCATAAGGTACAACACTTAATGATAGTCATAGGGAACAAATAAGAAATCAAATCATATTAGGAAACAGTCAATATAAATCGAAAGGATATAAGTAACAAAGTTACAGTCAAACAGTCATAAGTGGGAGGAGATGGATGATAGGACTGATGAGAAGATTAATAGTAATAGTAATGCAGCCTTAGTGAATAGTTTGACAGTGTTGAGGGAATTATTTGTTTAGCAGAGTGATGGCGTTCAGGAAAAAACTGTTCTTGTGTCAGGTTCTTCTGGTGTGCAGTGCTCTATAGCATCTTTTTGAGGGTAAGAGTTGAAACAGTTTATGTCCAGGATGCGAAGGGTCTATAAATATTTTTACAGCCCTCTTTTTGATTCCTGCAGTATAGAGATCCTCCATGGAAGGCAAGTTGGTAGTAATAGTAGTCTCTCTCTGTCTAAATGGAGACCTATTTTACATGGTAAATCTGACTATAACATTTAAGTCTAGTAGCAAGCAACATCATGGTGGAAAATATCACTTCTAAATGTAGGGGGGAAAGGTATTTCTATGGGGAAAAATCATATTTGGGAAATGAGGGCGGTGAAAATATATTCCCTTCTGAAATGATTCTAAACCTCTTTTGAACTGTAGCCTAGTTTCCCCCCATAGTAGTCAGCTGTCCTTGTTCCTCTTCCTGCTTTGAGCTTGGTGGCTTTCTTGCAGACATTTCATTACCCAACTAGAGAATATCATCAGTGGTGATTTGCATTGTTGGTGTTGGTGAAAATGTTCTTGATGGTTCCTTGATTAGGCTTTCTTTTACAAGAACACTCCTCCCAACATTTACATGCAATCTATTGCATATAAACACACACCTTCACCAGCATGGATGATGTTATCTAGTTGGGTCATGAAAAGTCTACAAGAAAACAATCAAGCTGAGAGAGGACCAAGGACCCCACAGTTCAACCCTAATCTATAAATATTTTCTTCTCTTCTTCTATCTTCATTCTTCTTTTTCTAATAACACTAATCTTATAAAATTAAAAGTACTGATCACGAGATTATGTTGGAGCCAGGACTATGTTAAAGTCCCATTATTTAGACCGTTTTCTTTTTAGGGAAAGTGTTGAACTATATATTTCAGATGAATTTATACTGCATTTTTTTTCTCCAAAGAATGATATTATTATGATTTCAGGTCAAAAAAAGTCGATGTTGTGGGTCACAATGATTTATTTATTTATTAAAGCTATATGCATGCAATTACCATATTTTTCGGAGTATAAGACACACCTTTTTTCCCCCAAAAAAGAGGGTGAAAATCTGGATGCGTTTTATACTCTGAATTTAGCTCCGCCCAGCTTCTCAAACGGAGGTTTCAGAGACTGAAAAAAAGCATCAGAAATGAAGCTTCAGAAACGAAGCCCCAAAACAGAGCTTCAGAAAAGAAGCCCCCAAACAGAGCTTCAGAGGCTTTTTTTTCTTAAGTTCTGTTTTGGAGGCTTTCAGAGGCAGAAAAAAGTTTTTTCTGAAACAGAGTTTCGGAGGCAGAAAAAAAGCAAAAAAAAAAAAAAAAAGCAAGGCACAGAACTCACAACCAAGGAACCTATTGCTAAAATTCAGCTCTGGGAACAGCTGATTGGGGGTATTCCGGGAGGCTGATCCACCTGCCAATCAGCTTTCTTCTTATTTTCCTCCCCAAAAACCAAGGTGCATCTTATACTCCGAAAAATATGGTACATACATCTACGTAAAATCCCTTGAAACCCCTGAAACCCATGTAAAAAGCATTGTTTTCAGCGTTGTTTTCCTCATCTTGACTTTTCTTATTTCCCCCAGCATTAGTGCAATTTTTTTAAAAAAATAAATAAATCACAATTTGATCTGGCTGTAAGAAAATGAAGAGCACATCTCCAGGAGATTGTTTGGAGTTCACAATCAGGAGCTTTGTTTCAGCCTTCATCTTAGACTCGAAATTAAGATTGTGCACACAACTTAGGAGCCTCTGGTGGCTCAGACTGCTAAGACAGTCTGTTATTAACAGCAGCTGCTTGCAATTACTGCAGGTTCAAGTCCCACCAGGCCCAAGGTTGACTCAGCCTTCCATCCTTTATAAGGTAGGTAAAATGAGGACCCAGATTGTTGGGGGCAATAAGTTGACTTTGTATATAATATACAAATGGATGAAGACTATTGCTTGACATAGTGTAAGCCGCCCTGAGTCTTCGGAGAAGGGCGGGATATAAATGCAAATAATAATAATAAAAAACCTTTCTAAAGTAAAATGAATTTCATCCATTATGTGATTCCAACCAACCTCCCCCCCACCCCCACCCCTTGCTTCCATTTCTCTCTGTGTGGTATTTCTGTGATTATTCTTCTCCTGACTTATAACATGGAGGCCAGTAATATGTATTTCCCATTTCCTTCATTTACAACCTCTGTTAAATCATTCCAGAAATGCAGTAAATTTTCTTTTGACACCACTTGTCAAATAGTATTAATAACTAAAGTATGCTCCAAAGACTTAATGGTACTCTTGTAACAATGCCCTTAAGATTGTGGACTATGACCTTACCTATCAGCTGTCTTACAAAGGGTTCACATAGTCATCTCAGACTTTGACAAAGTACAGTAGAACACACAACGCAACAAAACGCTACTAAGAGATTTTTCAGAAATTCAGTAATGTTGCATTTCTGAACAACATTTGGATATCTGCAAGTCTTAAATCGCTACTACTGTTATTTTCTTCCCCAAAACCAAAATGGAAATGAAAAAATACTATTACTATACAATGTGCAAACATTTCTCTATCTCTGCATGGAACCAATCATTTCAGAAAGATCATTTCAACTGAGAAAAATAGAGGGTAAGTGTAAATATGAATGAAGGTTGAAACTTTTTGCTGAAAGTAGATTGTGCCAAAGTCTATTTTGAACTTTCTAATCTATAAGAATTGAGAGGAGGTAGAATGCACCTCCATCTAGTAGCTAGTTGAGGCTGTGCCCATAATTTCCCTGAAGTATCAGTGTCACCTCCATAGAAGGCAGATCCAGTCTCTCACCATCAGGGGTGAAATCCACCCAGTTCTGACAGGTTCTGGAGAACCAGTAGCAGAAATTTTGAGCAGGTCGGAGAACCGGTAGAGGAAATTTTGATTAGTTCACAGAACTGGCAAATACCACCTCTGGCTGGTCCCATAGTGGGGTAGGAATGGAGATTTTGTAGTATCCTTCCCCTGGAGAGGGATGGGAATAAAGATTTTGCAGTATCCTTCCCCTGCCATGCCCACCAAGCCACATCCACCAAGCTACATCATGCTCACCAATCCATGCCCACAGAACTGGTAGTAGAAAAATTTGGATTTCACCACTGCTCACCATCATTACATCTGTGGCTAGAATATACCTTAGGTATGGAAATTCAAACTAAGGTAATGAAGAAAACATACCCTGAACCCATTGTAGAATTCAAATAGTCATGACCACCCTAGGAATCTCTGAAGTGTCTGAAATGAGAAGCTTTATGAACCTCTGGGGGTAAATAAGGAAACTAACTATTTGAAACCATCCCCACTCAATATCTCCTATTTCTGTTACCGTTCTCGTCTGTCCTAATCATACTTCTGAGAACCAGTGTCCACACCAACACATCTATTTTCCCCCACAAGTGGGGGAAAAATATTATAAATTGACTGACTCTGCAAGTTTTTAATGAAGCATTTTTGGAATCCAAGGTCATCATCTGATCAAGGGAGGAAGCAAAAGGTTATCCTGAATGCTGAGAGGACTGAGACTAAGAAAAATCCCTTAAAAACCCTGGGAAGATGTAGAAGCTTTGAAGGTGACAACATTCACAATAAACAAGGCAGAGGTGTCAGTTTTCTCAACTAAATCTGTCAAAGCTAAACACTGGCCATGGTATCTGGTATTTCTCCACCTCTCACATTTTATTTTATTTATTTTATTTTATTTTATTTTATTATTTTATTTTATTTTATTATTTTATTTTATTTTATTTTTTTATTTTATTTTAATTAATTAATTAATTTATTTATTTATTTTATTTTATTATTTATCGATCGAACATGTATAAGGTGACATAGACATGAACAAAGGAAGTAAATACAGATAAATGGGGACAGCAAGACAGGGATGGTAGGCACGTTGGTGCGGTTATGCACGCCCCCTTTATGGACCTCTTAGGAATGAGGTGAGGTTCACGGTAGACAGTTTAAGGTTGAAGCTGTGGGGTTTGAGGATGCAACAATGGAGTCAGGTAGAACATTCCAGGCGCTGACCACTCTGTTGCTGAAGTCGTATTTTCTGCAATTGAGTTTGCAGCGGTTTACCTTGAGTTTGTATCGATTGTTTGTATTGATTGTTCCTAACAAACAGGAAGCAGCAGGTGAAGCTAAGCAAGATCACATCAAATACCTGTACAATTAGCACAGGGGGGCCCCCAGGCTGTGTGCTCTCCCCACTTCTCTTCTCTCTGTATACCAATGACTGCATCTCCAACGATCCATCTGTCAAGCTACTGAAGTTCGCAGATGACACAACAGTGATTGGTCTCATTCAAGACAATGACAAATCCGCATATAGACGAGAGGTCGAACGACTAGCCTTGTGGTGCAACCAAAACAATCTGGAACTGAACACGCTCAAAACCATAGAAATGGTGGTAGACTTTAGGAGAAACCTTTCCATACTTCCACCTCTCACAATACTAGACAACACAGTATCAACAATAGAAACCTTTAAATTTCTAGGTTCTATCATATCGCAAGATCTAAAATGGACAGTTAACATCAAAAACATCATCAAAAAAGGACAACAAAGAATGTTCTTTCTGCACCAACTCAGTAAGCTCAAACTGCCCAAGGAGCTGCTGATTCAGTTCTATAGAGGAATTATTGAGTCTGTCATTCTGTCTTCCATTGAGGACCTGTATACTGCACAAAACAAGAAGAGGGCCGTGAAAATATTTACAGATCCCTCACATCCAGGACATAAACTGTTTCAATTCCTACCCTCAAAACGACGCTATAGAGCACTGCACACCAGAACAACTAGACACAAGAACAGTTTTTTTCCCCCAAAGGCCATCACACTGCTAAACAAATAATTCCCGAAACACTGTCAAACTATTTACTAAATCTGCACTATTATTAATCTTCTCATCATTCCCATCACCAATCTCTTTCCACTTATGACTGTATGACTGTAACTTTGTTGCTGGTAATCCTTATGATTTATATTGATATATTGACCATCATTTGTGTTGTAAATGTTGTATCTTGATGAACGTATCTTTTCTTTTATGTACACTGAGAGCATATGCACCAAGACAAATTCCTTGTGTGTCCAATCACACTTGGCCAATAAGAATAAAAAATTCTATTCTATTCTATTCTATTGATTGTTTCTCCATGTATTACTGTGGTTAAAGCTGAAGAAGTCATTGACAGGTAAGAAGTTGTAGCAGACAATTTTTGTACTATGCTTCTTATCCTACAACAATAACTTTGATTTAGGCTACTCAATTCTGATTCTCTAATGGCGGACTCAAGGGCAGTAGAAATGAAGCAATAGTGCTACCTAATATCAGTATCCCACTACTCATCTGAGCAAATTTTAATGGAACAACTCATAATATTTTGACAGGCCATTTTCAAAACCATTTTAACTACAAGGCAGGTGCAGAAAAATGACAATAATTTGCGGGAAAAAGAGAACACTTTAGATGCCAATTTTCTGAGACATAAGTTCTTGTATTCTAAGCACTGTTGATTGCAAAAGGCCCTGATTTCTATTACTTGTGGACTGCTTTTAAGTGTTGTATCTTATGATTCTTGATGAATATATCTTGTCTTTTTATGTACACTGAGAGCATATGGACCAAAGACAAATTCCTTATGTGTCCAATCACACTTGGCCAATAAAGAATTCTATTCTATTCCATTCCATTCCATTCCATTCCATTCCATTCCATTCTTTTGGTGGTAAGTGGGTAAGTTAGAGTACATGCTATCATTGGTTGAAAAAAGTAGTGTGACTCTTGGAATCATATGAAACTCAACCAATTGTCTCATTAACTCACTTCTAATGATTGAAGCAAGAAGTCTAATAAGGCTGATCCCTCTGCATAATTATATATGGAAATGACCTTAGGAGACAAAGAGAGGCTGATTGGGGTACGGTCAGATAAGAGACAGCATAGCCCTCAGATAGATAGTGGTAAGTGAGAGTAAGAGGCTCAGAAGAGATTCTCCCTTAGCTTCTTGAACTGTAAAGGACCCTGGCCAGTGGGAGAATTGTACTTTCAGACTTACAAGAATCAATAGCTTCACATAAAGAAGAATTGTTTTGTTTGGTTATATTTACTATCTGGTTTATCCCGTGAGGCAGGGGTGGGTTCTACTTACCTTTACTACCAGTTCACAACAGGAGTGCATGTGTGCGCTTCTGCGCATGCGCAGATCATCCATAATGACATCTGGGTGGGTGAACGGAGCTTCCCGCGGCTTTTACTACCGGTTCGCAAGAACCGGACCAAACCGGGAGCAACCCACCACTGCCATGAGGCTAACGGTCCTGGTATTTGATCACATGATCAGCTGATTGTAGTATAGCAGATAGACAAAATTAACCATGAGAAACTAATCATTTGAATGCCAATTGACAACAAATGCACAGACCCACACAAAATTCTGTGCTAATGCAGTCTGTTATTAACAGCAGCTGCCTGCAATTACTGCAGGTTCTAGTCCCACCCAAGGGATGACTCAGCCTTCGATCCTTTATAAGGTAGGTAAAATGAGGACCTAGATTGTTGGGGGCAATAAGTTGACTTTGTATATAAATATACAAATAGAATGAAGACTATTGCTAACATAGTGTAAGCCGCCCTGAGTCTTCGGAGAAGGGCGGGATATAAATGCAAATTAAAAAAAATTGAGCATCAATGTAGAAAAAGTCTTAATCTCTTCTCTCTGTGATTGGTTGAATTACAATGTGCCCATTTTTTAAAATCAGTATTCAACCTTCCCAACAATGTTTTGACCAGTATGATGCACAGTTAGAAGCTGACTGATATAGCACTTACAGCTTCAGAATCTTATACTTCTCAGCCACAGAATTACAATGTATAAACTTAGACATTGGCCTGAAACTCCTTTGCTAGGAAATATATTTCTTGAATGATTTCCTGAAGATAAACAGTAAAATTGTATATAAATTAGAAAATTATTTTCCAGTCCAATCAGAACAAATAATTATTTTTTGAGCCATACAAGTGAATTCTAGGAGGTCTTTCTTAATAAGAAGTCTTGTTGATGCAGCTGAAGTCATGATAAAAATCCAGAGGTTGAATTTTTCTAATTATACCATAGTTTATTTGCATATTAATTATGAATCAAGACAAAGTCAGGCTTATCACACATCACTATCAGTACTACTAATCAGGCACCATTAATCTGGGCCTTTTGAAAGCCTCCCGAGCAACTCTCATTCTCTTACTTTTGAAATTATTGTTTTGGTGTAGAGTTTTAAGCAACAACCAACATTTAAAGCAACCTGAAGTCTCAAACAAAAAGAAATGAAAGAGCAACAAACTGGCTATAAAAGATCCATCTCTAGCAGTGGTGAAATCCACTTACTGTCAGCTTTGGAAGCTATAGTAGGCTGAAGGCTTCCACATGCTGCCACTTTCTCTGGAGTGGGAAAGTAGAAGAATGGGCTGGTGGTACAAGGAGCTATTAGACATAATAACATTCTTCCTACCGGTCAAGGTCAGGCTGAGCCCACATCTGGAGAAGGAGTGGCTGGAGTGATGTCTCGAGATGGGATGGTTAGAGATTGGAGCATGTATCGGCAGAGGGGTCAGGAGGGTGAGGATTTTGGAGTCTGCATTACTGAGGAAGAAACCCGGATCCCCCGATTCGGATTTCATCCAAGTGTGCCAGTTTACCTATGCTAGTAAAAGAACTGAAAGATGTTTGCTTCAGAGTCTTTTCTGCAGGAGGGGTTTTCTGGAATGTTGACACTTACCTTTGCTACCAGTTCAGGAATGGGGGCGCGCATGCCTCTTCTGTACATGCACAGAAGGTCAAAAACAGGACATAGTGATATCCCAGCAGGTGGATAGAGCCTCCTGCCGCCAGCGCAACCAGTTCGTGCGAGCTGAATAGAACTGGCTGGATTTCACCGCTGAACTCTTAGGTTCTCTGTCAATGACTTACTAATCTGATCAGTTGCCATTGATTTACTAATTGGATTAGTTTAACTTCATTTTACTTTTAAGGCCAAAATCTCACAAGGTACCCTCATTTCCTAACATAATAATAATGCAATCCCAAAGCAACTAGAAAACCACTCAAAAAACATCAACAAAACTATCAGTCAAATGGAAAAGGCAGCTTTCCTTGGAATAGCTTTACATACTGCAACAATACACCTTTAACACCATCAAACAACAATATCTGCCTATTACAAGTCCTTGGGAAGGGCTCAATAGGTAGATAAAAATGACAAATCTAGCTGAAACACCTAGCTGACTGCAGCAAACCATAATAAAAAAAAATAAAAACCATGCAAATATCTCTTAAAAATCAAACATACTAATAGGAAGAAAATGGACGTGGTGCTCAGTGGCTAAGACGTTGAGCTTGTCAATCGAAAGGTGGGCAGTTCAGTGGTTCGAATCCCTAGGGCCACATAACGGGGTGAGCTCCCATTACTTGTTCCAGCTTCTGCCAACCTAGCAGTTCGAAAGCACGTAAAAAATGGAAGTAGAAAAATAGGGACCATCTTTGGTGGGAAGGTAACAGCGTTCCATGTGCCTTTGGCGTCAAGCCACATGACCACAGAGACGTCTTCAGACAGCACTGACTCTTTGGCTTTGAAATGGAGATGAGCACCGCCCCCTAGAGTCAGGAATGACTAGCACATATGTGCGAAGGGAACCTTTACCTTATGAGTAAGAAAAGAATAAGCAGTTTCTAAAGCCAGAACTATTTTCAGTACAATATTCCTAACATATGTCAAATGGGAACAATAGTGATAGTGACTATTCATCATGAAAAAGCACCATAAACACTTTAGTCTTTCCAACCTTGGCCAGTAATAGAGCCACGTGAACTTGCCACTGAAAATAGGTAACCTAAAATAAAACTACTATTGAAAAAGCATTTCAAATCTGTTCAGACTCCTGACATTTCCTATGTCTGCATTATTTTTTTCTGTAGAAAAATAACATAAACTAATATAATTTTCAGCATAAAAATGTCACAACAACAATTTCACCCTCAGCTCCTTCCACTACGGCATCTATGAAAAGGAAATATTATTTTGACTATTGACTATTCTATTACTTCTGCTGATAATTTCTTATAGCATAGTATACAGAAGGGTTTCCCAATAGTTTGAACTGTTTTCTTTTCATCTTTTTGATCTTACAAGGTCTAGGGTTTTTTTTCATGCCAACAAATACAGCCTTATAGCAGAATCCAGTCTGGAAACCCAAGTGTAACAAGATCATTGAACATTTCTAAATGATGCTCAACAATAGTGGTCATGAAAATGTGCTAACATTTATTGCCATATTAGTTTTCCGTACAGATGAATAGAATAGAATAGAATAGAATAGAATAGAATAGAATAGAATAGAATAGAATAGAATAGAATAGAATAGGAGAGTTTTTTATTGGCCAAGCGTGATTGGACACACAAGGAATTTGTCTTGGTGCATACACTCTCAGTGTACATAAAAGAAAATATACCTTCATCAAGAATTCTAAGGTACAACACTTAATGATAGTCATAGGGTACAAATAAACAATCAGGAAACAATCAATATCTTCATTGCTTGTAAGGATACAAGCAACAAAGATACAGTCATAAATGGAAAGAGATGGGTGATGGGAACAATGAGAAGATTAATAGTAGTGCAGATTTAGTAAATAGTTTGACAGTGTTGGGGAATTACTTTTTTAGCAGAGTGATGGCGTTTGGGAAGAAACTGTTCTTGTGTATAGCTGTTCTGATGTGCAGTGCTCTGTAGTGTCATTTTGAGGGTAGGAGTTGAAAGAGTTTATGTCCAGGATATGAGGGATCTTTAAATATTTTCACAGCCCTCTTTTTGACTCGTGAAGTACACAGGTCCTCAATGGAAGGCAGGTTGCTAGGTATATTAGCAATATACTGACAATTCAGCTATATCACCAGCTGTAGGAGCTGGGTTTTGTGGTGGTGAGGTTAGGGAAGAATGTCAAATAATATATTCTCATTAAACACTAACTCACTTCTTTTGATATCCATAATCTCAGTGCAACCATCTGCCCAGCAATTCCATAGATACTCTGGGAAGACATCACTATTTCACTAATGAAACATCTGCCAGAACACAACAAAGTTCATAGAGCATCAAAGATCCCACACCACTATCTAGACGAGGGCAAAAATGCAACAAAATTATATCCCTCAATGCTTGCTCATGTACTCAAGAGAAAACATTGTCAAGTGAAAAACCACAATAGAAACTAGGGCATAGATCTCACAGCCTAGCAAAGCTCCAGAAGGGAATACTCATAGCCATCATAAATCATATCTACTTACTATTGAACTTGGCTTCAGAGCTTCACATCAGTCTTCAGTCTTTTATCAGAGTTGCAAGGGCCCAGCCTTTAGCACCATTTATCAGCCTTGTATCAGGCTTCCAAGAAACCATCAACATGCGGCCTCAATGTTCAGTGGATGACACGATAGCAAAGTCCAGTTCAGAAATCAAGAATTTCACATAAGCAAACAGAGTTTCAAGGTAGTCATTCTGCCTTCTGAACTCAAGTGGTCTGCATTCCTCACTTTAGGTGCAGCTGAAGCAAAGCTAGTTTAATTTGTCAGAATCTAATTCTGCACAGCTTCAGGCCTCATTAGAAACCTTCCCCTGATAATGGTCACTTCTTTGCATGGCTTAACATATGATTTTCCATCCACTGCTTCTGAATATATGAGGGTTGGGGGAGGGATTGTTTGCAACTATAAGTCGAAATCCTTTGTATCATGATCAAAAGTGAGTGGGAACCACAACTGCACTTGCTAACACTGGAACCTGATTCTTGACTTCTTAATTTCCTGAATTCGGCTCACATGTATTCACTTTATTGGGCTAGAGATTATTCCACTCTGTCTTATTTAGCTGACAATTCCAGGTTAACACTTGTTCATAATTACTATGCATATATAATCCCTTTTCCAGGGGATTATTTTAAATGTATTATGGTTGTTTTAGTGTGAATATTGGTTCCTTGGCTTTTGAGCTGCTTTTACTGAATATGTACTTATGTGTGGTGGTGGTTGTTGTTTTTATTTTCAATAACACCTTGGTAAATGAGCCATGGTGGCACAGTGGTTAGAGTGCAGTACTGCAGCTACTTCTGCTGACTGCCAGCTGCCTGCAATTTGGCAGTTCGTGTCTCACCAACCTTCCATCCTTTTGAGGTGGGTAAAATGAGGACCCAGATTGTTGGGGGCGATATGCTGATTCTGTAAACTGTTTAGAGAGAGCTGTAAAGCACTTCAAAGTGGTATATAAGTCTAAGTGCTATTAATATTGCTATTGCTAAAGATGTGTAATTTATTATGTGGGATGCCCCATTGATCTTGTCCAGGGTTCTCAAAACTTGGCAACTTTAAGATGTATGAATGTCAACTCCCAGAATTCTTCAGCCAGCCATGTGTTAAACAAGCCTAACTTGATTGCAGTTAATGCAAATTTCAAATCTGTTAAAATGCAAATGTTAAGGTGAAAATGTTACAGTGAAAATAGAATGCTCGTGGCCAGTATTCACTACCATTCTATCAATACAGGATCATGCTGAAAGTTTTAAAGTCTCCCCAGATTCAAGAATTTTTCCACCACTGGGTTTATTTGTAGGGAAATTGTTTTCAAAGCTGGACCAGAATAATCTAGCATTCATTGGAAAGTGAGGATCATTGCTGATGCATTTTGTCATTTGCAAATCTCCAAAGCAGTTGAATTTACATTTTGTTAAAAAAAAATACATCAACCAAACTCTAAAGAGAATTTTTATAAAGCTGGGAGGATTCAGCAAACTTGAAATAATAAGCCTAAAGCAGTTATATACACAGGCTTTCACTATGCCTTCTTCCTTAAATGTCACACAGAGATTGTTCCACTATATGCCTTTTTTGAGTCTATAGTGTGAAGCAATACTAATATGTTCACACAATAAAAAGAGGACTTAGCCAAAGAACGTAAGTAGAATGCTCTGCATCAAGTCAAAATATTGTTTCAAGAATGTGAAACATTTTCTTTCAATTGTAGAATCACTTTTGACCTGTTGAATTGGCCAAAGAACTGGGCATGTCCAACACACCACAAATACCCATTACACATTCAACCCAACTCAACACATAGGGTTATTACAGGTAGGTTTGGAGGCAAGATTATTAGGTATGTCTGCCACCTAGAGCTGACCAAAAATAAAGGCAGGACTTCAGCATCATCAATTTTTAATGTAATCAGACATTTGTTTTACCTGTTCTGAAAAGCTTATAAACAAGATACGATGATGCTGATTAAAAAAGCACCCTCAGAGGTTGTAGTCCAGAAACTGGTATTTATAGCTTTCTATATCAGATGTACCACTTTACAGAGATAGAGAAAGCTAGCTAACTATCTCATTGTCCCCTTTCTATATTCTTCCTATCTATGTTTTCTGACATACTCTTAGGAGCAGTCTGTTGGAATAGCTTAACAATGGAATTCCAACAGTGCAATTAGCTCTTAATTAATTTCATGGAAGACTACAGTGGCCTGAGAGAATTTACTGACATTCAGCAAAGACGTTCCATTTCTTAGCATCTGGGCAGCTTGACTCATCGTAGAAAAATGGAAGAATTTATACTTAATGTGCCCAGTCATAACAAAGCATGAAGTTTTCTAATGCAAATTTGCACCTTTTCTTCACTTTGCTAATGCATGGCAAAGCCCATCAGGAAATACACATATCTATGCATGTACAATTCTTAATGGGAAAGATGAAAATGACGATTTGAACGGCCATCTGGAAGCTGAATGTTTCCCTCTCCAACAGATTGCAAAAAATTTTTCCTCTCAAATCTCCAGAAGAGCTTTAAACGGTTGAACAGCAAATTGTTCTGGTTGCTTTTAATCTCTCCTTTCTCTTGTCTTAAAGACTGGGGATATGTTTTGCACGACATGAGAACTTTTCAGATAACACATTTTAAATGCAGTTTGTTTCCTTTAAAAAAGAAGAAGAAGAAGAAGAAGAAGAAGAAGAAGAAGAAGAGGAAGAGGAAGAGGAAGAGGAAGAGGAAGAGGAAGAGGAAGAAGAAGAAGAAGAAGAAGAAGAAGAAGAAGAAGAAGAAGAAGAAGAAGAAGAAGAAGAAGAAGAAGAAGAAAAGTGAGATTTGGTTTTAATATTCCACCTCATCAAAAGCTAGTTGTCATGGGTCATAGTAATTAATTTTAGTGAAAGACACTAAGTGAAATCTACTGCATCCGCAAGCTACTTAATTGATTAAATTAGAAATCTGTTGCTACAATGCATAGATTAACGATATTTCAATGTAACCTGGACCGAAGTCAGTGTTATCAATAACGAGAAAGATATAAAAAAGCAGCTTATTTAGAAGTGACCAAGCTTTCAATGTCTACTGTAGGTATTTAAATAGGGTATTGCCTCTGTATGAAGGCTGTGACCTTATAGCTGTGATGGCTAACCTTTTTGCCATCACATGCCAGGAGGGGGGGAAGGGGGGGTCATGCATGAGCATGCCCACACCCATAATTCTATGTGCCCCACCCCCACGCATGTGCATGCAACCCCCCCACTCCCCCCACTCCTGTCATGCGATTGCCTGGTAGGCCCATTTTTCTTTCTCACCTGACTCCAGAGCCTCTCTATGAGTCTGGGAAGGGCAAAAGTATTTGAGTTTCATCTTCAGGATCTTCAGGATCTGGCCTTCAATAATAATAATAATAATAATAATAATAATAATAATAATAATAATAATAATAATAATAATAATAATAATAATAATAATAATAATGATGATGATGATGATGATGATGATGTTGTTTCTAAAGAGCAGTCAGTGTTGATCTCCTCTAGGACTGACCGGTTTGCGTTCCAAGGGACTCTGGCCCTCCAGAGGCCAGAAACAGCCCATTTGCCAACTTCTGGTTGGACAGGAAGTGACTTTTTTGCTGCCCCCAGCCTCCAGAGACTCCTAGAGAGGCTCTGGAGCCAGATGAGGGAGAAAAACAAGCCTTCCCCACCACACCCCAGGCTCTCCGGAGGCAGAAAACAGCCTGTTTCCTTCTGGTGGGCCCAGAAGGCCCCAAAATCAGCTGCCTAGCGCATGCATGCATGCCAGAGCTGAGCTCACATGCCCACTGATATGGCTACACATGCCACCTGTGGCATGCATGCTATAGGTTTGCCATCACAGCCCTATAGCATGCTGTCTCTGCTACAAATGATTGGGATGCTTCAGAAAAGTTGCTCTATTTATCACTGACATAATATTTCAGGTTTTTTAAAGTACAAAATGCCAGACACACTGATGAATGGATGGAGGAAGGCAGACAGGGAAGGATTATCTTCCAACTCTTTTATACAATAAACACAACACTAAAATGACATATAGATGAATCAGTCCAAGTTCATTCCTTTGTTGAAATTCTTACACCCTGATAGGTATTATAAAGTACACTTTCCCAAAAATATGCATTTCTAAACAAAAACAAATATATGTCACACAATTCACATTACTTAAAAGTATGTCCTCTTAAAATGTGCATTTTAAAATTCTATTTTGACAGGTTTGGGCTTTTTAGAAATATGCCAGAAAACTAGAAGGATAAAAGCTAACTGTCTACAAAGTTCTGACTTGGGTATGAGCAAAATAACTAAAGAAACAATTCTACAGACTGCACTAACTGCATTAAATCCATGCTATACCAGTTGAGAGCCTTATGTAAAACATTTCCTAAATAAATTGCTATAGATGAGGTTGAAGTTTCATACCACGTTTAATTTGCCATTTTCATACCTTACCCACTCAATTGTTCCTGAACGGCAACTTCCAACAGCCAAGCAAACATAAAAATTGGTGAGAAAGTGGTTAGAATGCAGTATTGCAGGCTAACTCACTGCTCATTGTAAGCAATTTGATCTTGACCGGCTGAAAGTTGACTCAGCCTTCCATCCTTTTGAGGTCAGTAAAATGAGGGCCCAGATTGTTGGGGCCAATAAGCTGATTCAGTAAACCGCTTAGAGAGGGCTGCAAAGACTTTAGGAGAAACCCTTCTATACTTCCACCTCTTACAATACTAGACAACACAATATCAATACTAGAGACCTTCAAATTTCTAGGTTCTACCATATCACAAGATCTAAAATGGACAGCTAACATCAAAAATGTCATCAAAAAAGCACAACAAAGAATGTTCTTTCTGCGCCAACTCAGAAAGCTCAAACTGCCCAAGGAGCTACTGATCCAGTTCTACAGAGGAATGATTGAGTCATCTGCACTTCTATAACTGTCTGGTTTGGTTCTGCAACATAACAAGACATACACAGACTTCAGAGGATAATTAGAACTGTAGAAAAAACAACCTGCTTTCCATTGAGGACCTGTATATTGCACGAGTCAAAAAGAGAGCTGTGGAAATATCTACAGACCCCTCATATCCTGGACATAAACTGTTTCAACTCTTACCCTCAAAACGATGCTATAGAGCACTGCACACCAAACAAACTAGACACAAGGACAGTTTTTTCCCAAATACCATCACTCTGCTAAACAAATAATTCCCTAAACACTGTCAAACTATTTACTAAATCTGCACTACTATTAATCTTCTCATCGTTCCCATCACCCATCTCTTTCCACTTATGACTGTATGACTGTAACTTTGTTGCTTGTATCCTTACAATTTATATTGATATTGTTTCCTAGTATGATTTGATTGCTTATTTGTACCCTATGACTATTATTAAGTGTTGTACCTTATGATTCTTGATGAATGTATCTTGTCTTTTCATGTACACTGAGAGCATATGTACCAAAGAAATTCCTTGTGTGTCCAATTACACTTGGCCAATAAAGAATTCTATTCTATTCTATTCTATTCTATTCTATTCTATTCTATTCCACTCTAAAGAGGCATATAAGTCTAAGTGCTATTGCTATTGCTAGCCCTCAATTTAGAACAGTTCATTTAGTGAACATTCAAAATCACCATCACATTGGAAAAAGTGACTGATGACAGTGTTTCACACTTAGAAGCATCTCCTTAGACACATGATCAAAATTTAGATGCTTGGCAACCGGTTTATATTTATGAGGGTTACAGTTTTCTAGAGTCAAGTGATCACCTTTTGTGACCTCTGATGAGTGAAGTCAATGGAGAAGCCAAATTCATTTAACAACTGTGTTACTAACTTATTCACTTAACAGTTGGTGTAATTTACTTAACGGGGTGGCAGGAAAAGTTATAAATGGGGCAGCTCAGTTGGCACCTGTTTCGTTTAACAACAGAAATGTTGGGTTCAATTGTGGTTCGTAAATCGAGGACTATCTGTAGTTTAGCAACGGCCTGACTATCCAATCATTTGGATCCTCTTTCCCAATTCAAATGCTTTAGATGAATAGAATAGAATAGAATTTTTCATTAGCCAAGTGTGATTGGACACACAAGGAATTTGTCTTTGGTGCATATGCTCTCAGTGTACATAAAAAGACAAGATACATTCGTCAATAATTCTAAGGTACAACACTTAATGATAGTCATAGGGTACAAATAAGCAATCAAATCATACTAGAAAACAATCAATATCGATATAAATCCTAAGGATACAAGCAACAAGGTTACAGTCATGCAGTCATAAGTGGGAGGAGATGGGTGATAGGAACGATGAGAAGATTAATAGTAATGCAGATTTAGTGAATAGTTTGACAGTGTTGAGGGAATTATTTGTTTAGCAGAATGATGCTTCAGAGGTTCCCCTTACGTCAAGGAGGAAAATAAATAAATAAAGCAATTGCAACTGGAATCATCCAGTTTACTCACTGGAATTGATATTTAGTAAAGCATACACGAGTGAGCAAAGCAGTATCTATTGAAAAGGGATTAAAGTGCAAAACTAAGATTTATCATGATAAATTTCCAGGACAAAACTGGTCATCACTCCATTTTCTCTCTTTATGATGGGAGGCCACAGAAGAAAGAACAGATAATATAAATTTCAGTAACAGTCTATGGCTAGTAATTAAGGGGGAAAAAAGGAAATATTTAATTTATTTCTTTTTTTTTTTTTTAGAAGTCTCTAGTTTTTTTTAGAAGTCTCTAGAAGTTGCAAATGTTCCAACACTGAAAATTTTTAAGAAGATGTTGGATAACCATTTGTCTGAAGTGGTTTAGGGTTTCCTGCCTGGGCAGGGGGTTGGACTAGAAGACCTCCAAGGTCCCTTCCAACTCTGTTATTCTACTTCTATTTCTAAATACTTAAGAATTAATGGAATTCAACCTTATATAAATTCCTGGGAGAAGAAAAGAGTATTTTCTTTATGATGTAAAGATACCAACATAGCAGCAGACTTGCTTTCCTTCCTTTAGCTAGGGTTTTTTTTTTTTTTTAATAATTGCAGAGTTCCCTTTTTCTCTGTGATCATCTCCCATCAGATGATGGAAGGGCCTGGGCAGATCCCTAAGGAAAGAGTCTTCCTTACAATTTATTGCTTCAACTAACTACAGTTGAGTTATTATTGGCTGGGCATTTTTTTAAAAAATTCCCCATTCTTAGAGGAAGAATGTTGTAATATATGTGAAGCTTATTGCCCTGCCTGCAGAAAAGTAAAACACTCCAAGGTTGGATAATGATGATGATAGCTCGACAAATGGCACTTCCTAGCTAAAGTCTGTTCTTAATTTTTACTTTGTGTCTTTGTTTAAGCTGTGGCCAATTCCTAGTCAGATCCGGTCCACTGAGGCTGTCAACTGAACTTGTTGCTCACCTACAATCACCTGCATTTAGTAGAGAGTCATGAATCATGAAATTCTCAACATTGTATATTACTTTTTTCTGCATTTCTTTAACCCCATGCTTTTTTTGTGCTGTGAAATTCTTACTCAAACAGTTAAAAATACGAGGACAGAACAAAAAATATTTCTCTCTCTCTCTCTCTCTCCCTTTCCTCTCTCCTCTCCCTCCCTCTCCCTTTTGCTCTCCCTCTCTCCTCTCCATCTCCCACCCTCTCCCTCTTCTCTCCCTCTGCCTCCCTCTTGCTCTCCCTCTCTCCTCTCCATCTCCCACCCTCTCCCTCTTCTCTCCCTCTGCCTCCCTCTTGCTCTCCCTCCATCTATCCCTCTATTTATCATCTATCTCTCTTCAGAATAAAAACACCTTCAGCTGTGGTCAAGAGGTTAATACATAGCTATTCAGTGATGCCATTCCTCACCAGTTGAAGCTTCATTGAAAAGATCAGACTTGAAAAGAGGAGGATAGGGGGGAAAAATAAAGACATGTTTGCATTCCTCCTTGATTGCATCTGAATATCAGGACCAGATTAACAAGTTGAATTGTGCTGGCACGGCAGTGCAAAAACCCAGTGACTATATCCCTTCTGTTATCAGGAAGAAATGTGACATTTAAAGCATGTCATTTTTCACTCTCGTACACATTGACAGGGTATTTCCAGAAAGAAAATAAATGAGTTAGAAAATAGTTAAACATAACACCTCAAAATCGGCATTGTAATGTGGCTGACCTTAACAAAGTGTTACATCCTCTGATGGATACAGTTTCTCTGCATATCGTATTTGCAAAAGAGAATTCTGCCTTTCTTCTTGATGGACTTGGTTTGCAATAGTGCTACATCTAATCAAGATGCCATAGATATTGATAGATACAGGCTACTTTCTGACTAATGATCTAGAACAAGAATTCAATTGTCCACCCTATAGGTAGTCAAAAGAAGTAAATTATTTTTTCCCCTAATTTCTATAATGGATGATAGTTATTTATTTATTTTTTTGAGGGGAGGGGGTTCAATTGAGAATGGCAGCTACATTCTTTTCCTCTTTGTAGATTTTTTTGGGGGATCACTTTGCCAATGATAACATCCAATATCTTTTCAATACAGTGCAATGGAGAATCGGGGAAACGTGATTTTATTAATTATTCACTTTACTTAGCTTCGAATACACACAGAATTAGGTTTGAGTAATGGTAAAATCCAAATTTTTTACTACCAGTTCTATGGGCGTGGCTTGGTGGGCGTGGCAGGGGAAAGATGCTGCAAAATCCCCATTCCCATCCTACTCCTGGGGGAAGTATACTGCAAAATCCCCATTCCCTCCCCACTTCTGGGGGAAGGATATTGCAAAATCTCCATTCCCACCCCACTCTGGGGCCAGCCAGAGGTGGTATTTGCTGGTTTTCTGAACTACTCAAAATTTTTACTACTGGTTCTCCCAACTGCTCAAAATTTCCGCTACTGGTTCTTCAGAACCTGTCAGAACCTGCTGGATTTCACCCCTGGGTTTGACCTTAAGTTAATCATGCATTCCAGGGTTAATTGTCACACTTTTCTTAATGGGGTCCAGCTCAATGTGTCAGTTCTGGTTGGATTGGTGACTTTGAGAGTGCTGCACAATGGGTAGGAAGAAGGGTAAGCAAGTCATATCTGGGGACAAGAGTTATGTATGCCATATCGGGCGAAGGAGTTATGCATGTCACTTCCAGCACAATCTTATGGTATCTCTTTTGGTGCAACCTGATGGCAGTACTGATTAAATACACAGATGAGCCACCATTTAGATAGATAGATAGATAGATAGATAGATAGATAGATAGATAGATAGATAGATAGATAGATAGATAGATAGATAGATAGATAGACAGACAGACAGACAGACAGACAGACAGAATAGAATAGAATAGAATAGAATAGAATAGAATAGAATAGAATAGAATAGAATAGAATTTTTATTGGCCAAGTGTGATTGGACAAGAAATTTGTCTTGGTGCTATCTATCAATAGATAGATAGATAGATAGATAGATAGATAGATAGATAGATAGATAGAATAGAATAGAATAGAATAGAATAGAATAGAATAGAATAGAATAGAATAGAATACAATACAATACAATACAATACAATACAATACAATACAATACAATACAATACAATACAATTTTTATTGGCCAAGTGTGATTGGACACACAAGGAATTTGTCTTGGTGCTATCTATCAATAGATAGATAGATAGATAGATAGATAGATAGATAGATAGATAGATAGATAGATAGATAGATAGATAGATAGGGATAGGGATAGGGATAGGGATAGGGATAGGGATAGGGATAGGGATAGGGATAGGGATAGGGATAGGGATAGGGATAGGGATAGGGATAGGGATAGGGATAGGGATAGGGATATAGATACTCTCACTACTATGGACAGATGGTACCTTGTATGTATGAATTTTACTATGCATCTAGAAAAATGGCAGTTCATATATTCACATTATTCCTTTTTGTACAAAAGCTCTCCAACTAGATTATTTGTCTTTCAGGAAATGGCCTCTAAACTCAGGGATTCCTGCCTAAATCAGGTAGCCTTTCGTTTTGGGAAAGATAAATCAAACTTTTGCTGATGTTAAAAAAGAAAAAAAAAACTACGAGTTTCTCCCACCCAATACAAAATGGCAGCTCTCTGTGGAATCAATGTAGCTCCAACTGTAATTCATTTTTCCCCAAATAGTGTTAAAGTTCATTATAAGGATTTGTACTGAAGTGAAAATATTTGGCATCAAAATAGTCTGTTTATGAATGTGATGATCTTGCTTGAAACTTACAGTGGCATCATTAGGATCTCTGCCAACAAGCTGCAATTCTCACTTCAGAGAAATTCCCTTAAATAGCTAGATTCTGCAAGTGTTTTCCTCATGCTTCTAAAAACAGAAGAGAGAGGAAGGACAAAAGTTAAGATGAAGAAGAATTTCCATTTTGGCATCTACCTGACTATTTGCTTACGTTGGTAAGAAACTAAGGCTGTAATTCAATACCTGCTTACTGGAAAATAAATCCATCGAATCTAATATGACTGAGTAGATAGGCAAATCACACACTGGCAGAGGCCCAGCTAATGACAAGTTTAAGATTAAAAGAAGACTCTCAAAGACCTCAAGGAAATTCTTAGAAACACAAATTGAAGAATTCAGATTTAATCATTTCTTCATAACTTCTGGTTCTCAATGACCCAATTCTTCCCTCTATGTGTGTGTGTCTGTGGGATGTATAGAGTTATCCCCATCCCTTACATAAAATATTATGTACATATATATACTGCTCAAAAAAATAAAGGGAACACAACACAATGTACTGTATTTAATAAGAATATTTCATTCCTTCAGATCTAGGATGTCTTACAGTATACAGTAAAGGGAACACAAAAATACTGTAAGACATCCTAGATCTGAAGGAATGAAATATTCTTATTAAATACAGTACATTGTGTTGTGTAAGTGTTCCCTTTTTTTTAGCAGTGTATATATTACACACACACACACACACACACACACACACACACACACAAATTTCATTACTAAATTCTCTACCTCTTCTGCCTTTCGCCTTGGAAAGGATTTTTCCACTAAAGTCTTCTCATTTATATGGTTTATAAGTAGGAAGCATACCTTTCATCGATAAATGCTAGCATATTAAAAGTGTTTTCTAGAAAGTAGATTCTGAATGGAGCACGATTAAAGCACGTAAATGAACTGACAATCACTAAAAGGCATTTCTTTTAGCAAAACCTCTGCAGCAATGGTGGCAGCACTCATCCGTCTATTTCTCAAAGCCAACCTCTGGATATGACGCTGAGCACAGGCACTCAACTTCTTTGGTCGACCATGGCGAGGCCAGTTCTGAGTGGAACCTATCCTGTTAAACCACTGTATGGTCTTGGCCACTACGCTGCGGCTCAGTTTCACAGTCTTGGCAATCTTCTTTTAGCCTAGGCCATCTTTATGTAGAGCAACAATTCGTTTTTTCAGATCCTCAGAGAGTTCATTGCCATGAGGTGCCATGTTGAACATCCAGGGACCAGTATGAGAGAGTGAGAGCGATAACACCAACATTTAACACACCTGCTCCCCCTCCACACCTGAGACCTTGTAACACTAACACGTCACATGACACCAGGGGGGGAAAACAGCTACTTGGGCCCCATTTGGATATTATCACTTAGGGGTATACTCACTTTTGTTGCCACCAGTTTAGACATTCATGGCTGCGTGTTGCGTTATTTCGAGGGGACGGCACATTTACACTGTTATACAAGCTGTATACTCACTACTTTACATTGTAGCCAAATGTCATTTCTTCAGTGTTGTCACATGAAAAGATATACTTAAATAAGTGTATTTACAAAATGTGTGTGTGTGGGGGGGAGGTGTACTCACTTCTGTGATATACTGTATATATACAATTCATTATTCATCTTCTTATCCACCCGCTATGGCAATTGTTTTAAATGGCATTCTCCCAATGACAATGGTGTGAGTTCTCCACTTTTTGAAATATCTAACAAGAAAGGCATTTTGTGAGATGGTTTTGTTTATAATTTTTGTAGTAAAGATTTAGAAAACCCATAAACCCTAACAAAAACTAATAAACAGCAAGAAAAACAAGAGTCCCTCTCGACTTGTTTCATTTATTCCACATATTTTCCGTGTTGGGTTGCTCACACGTGACTTCTGGAAAAACAGAACCTAAAGAAAAGTTCATCTGAGCTAATTCAGAAAATGAGAATTATCCAATTCATTCTTTTTTTTAAGAGTGTTTGAGGTCGGAATTCTTTTCTCTCTCCCTTCCTCCCCCCTCTTCATTAAGCACAGCCAGCACAAAACGGCAGTAACTATGACAGCTCAGGTTGTCCCAGCAGGAGGATCAACTAAGGTGGCTTAAACAATAAACACAGCAGATGCCAAGATTCAAGTACAGTTAGCTCACATTCTTCACAAGATTAAATGAACTGTTAAGACTGGAAAAAGTCAGCCGCAACAAATGCTACAGTTGTTGAAACAGAGAAAAGGTGTGAAACTGCGATTATGAAGGATTTACAGCTGACAAATACAACAAATAAAGGGTTAGGTTAATTAGCGGGTAGGTTTCCCCTCCTCTTTAAAAAATTTCTTCAAGGTACACATTATGTCTAAAGCTACACATTGCAGCCTTCTTGATAAGGATCAAGAGGTTGGAACTCAATAGGATTTGCAATTATTCCATGCCCAGGAACAGAGATCACTTCAATAACTGCTATTCTGGGACAACTACTCACAACCTACAACGCAGGTAGAATTCAGTCATGACACTCAAGAAGTATAAATTGGTTCTTTTTCCATTATGCCCAGAGAAATACTTTGTCTAGAGATGAGTAGAAATTTAAATGACGGCTCCAAGTTTGGTGTCCTTGCCACATAAGGCCCATCATCAAATAAGCTACTACTGTCAAACAAAGAGAAACTACTCACTTGTGGACAGATGCATGATATAAATGAGATTTCATTCACTGGGACTCCATTAAGAGTTCCATAAATAAATAAATAAATCTGGCATTAGAGGTTTGTTTTATAGCCTCCCATTCAATGTATTGGTAATGTTACCACCATGTTCCTTTCAAGTAAACACAGGTGAAGGAAGAATGACACCTATGGAGCAGTGGTGGGATTCAGCCAGTTCGCACCACTTCAGGAGAACCAGTTGTTAACTTTCTGAGCAATTTGATGAACTGGTTGTTGGAAGAAATCATTAGGGCAGAGAACCGGTTGTTAAATTATCTGAATCCCACCACTGCTATGGAGAGTATGCACCCAAAGGCAGGACAAGAAGCAATGGATGGAAATGAATCGAAGAGAGTAGCAACTTAGAAGGAAGAGAAATTCCCTGACAGTTAGAACAATTAATCAGTGGAGCAACTTGCCTCCAGAAGTTGTGATTGCTTGAACACTGGAAGTTTTTAAAGAAGAGACTGGACATCCATTTGTCTGAAATAGTATAGAATTTCCTGCATGAGTGGATGGTTGGACTAGAAGATCTCCAAGGTCCTTTCCAACTTTGTTATTCTGCAGAGACGTTCTGAATTATATTCTTGAAAATATCTTTATTAAGAAATTGATTTTTTTCTTTGTAATAGCTGTGTTACGAAGTTAAGCTAGAGCAGGCGGAGCTACCTCCACTGATTCTGGACAAGAACCACCAATATTACATGCTCACTACAGCAGATGAAATGTGAAATCTCAGACTTCTAGGGTATACCTGAACCTAGGATCACTCAACAGTGAGATGGGTGGCATATAAATTAAAAACAAACAAATAAAATAATACCAAGTTGTTTCTCTCTGGAACAAAGAACTTTAAAGATTGTTATTTATGTTTATTTATTTATTTATTATTTAAATTTTTATACCGCCCTTCTCCCGAAGGACTCAGGGCGGTTTACAGGCAGATAAAATAAACAGTACTATTACAAAATAAATACTATTAAAATACCACTAAAAAACTTATTCAATTTGGCCGCAATTAAAATTTAGCAAATAATAAAACCCATTTAAAAACCTATTAAAAACCCATTTAAAACCCCTTAAAAACCCACGAATTTAAAAACTAATCCAGTCCTGCGCAGATGAATAAATGTGTTTTAAGCTCGCGACGGAAGGTTCGGAGGTCCGGAAGTTGACGAAGTCCTGGGGGGAGTTCGTTCCAGAGGGTGGGAGCCCCCACAGAGAAGGCCCTTCCCCTGGGTGTCGCCAGACGACACTGTCTCGCGGACGGCACCCTGAGGAGTCCCTCTCTGTGAGAGCGCACGGGTCGGTGAGAGGTATCCGGTAGCAGTAGGTGGTCCCGTAAGTAACCCGGCCCTATGCCATGGAGTGCTTTGAAGATGTTCACCAAAACCTTGAAGCGCACCCGGAAGGCCACAGGCAGCCAGTGCAGTCTGCGCAGGATAGGTGTCACATGGGAGCCACGAGGGGCTCCCTCTATCACCCGCGCAGCTGCATTCTGGACTAACTGAAGCCTCCGGATGCCCTTCAAGGGGAGCCCCATGTAGAGAGAGCATTGCAGTAATCCAGGCGAGACGTCACGAGGGCGTGAGTGACCGTGCACAGGGCATCCCGGTCTAGAAAGGGGCGCAACTGGCGCACCAGGCGAACCTGATAAAAAGCTCTCCTGGAGACGGCCGTCAAGTGATCTTCAAAAGACAGCCGTTCATCCAGGAGGACACTCAGGTTGCGCACCCGTTCCATCGGGGCCAATGACTCGCCCCCGACAGTCAGCCGAAGACTCAGCTGACTGTACCGAGATGCCGGCATCCACAGCCACTCTGTCTTGGAGGGATTGAGCCTGAGCCTGTTTCTCCCCATCCAGACCCGTACGGCTTCCAAGCACCGGGACAACACTTCGATAACCGTTGGGGTGGCCCGGTGTGGAAAAGTACAGCTGGGTGTCATCAGCGTACAGCTGGTACCTCACACCGAAGCCACTGATGATCTCACCCAGCGGCTTCATATAGATGTTGAACAGAAGGGGCGAGAGGATCGACCCCTGCGGCACCCCACAAGTGAGGTGTCTCGGAGCCAACCTCTGCCCCCCTGTCAACACCGTCTGCGGCCGATCGGAGAGATAGGAGGAGAACCACCGATAAACGGTGCCTCCCACTCCCAATCCCTCCAACCGGCGCAGCAGGATACCATGGTCGATGGTATCAAAAGCCGCTGAGAGGTCTAATAGGACCAGGGCAGAGGAGCATCCTCTATCCCTGGCCCTCCAGAGATGTTACTGCCTATTGAGTAAATATTCATTTGACCTGAATCTTTTTTTAAAAAAAAAAATCTCTGGTCAACAATGCTTACTTTGCCCGTTCTTGATGTGTTAGAAACACCCATTGAAGATATAGTTAGAAGCTACAGAAGAGTAGTTACCCTATACACACTGAATACTATCCAGTTCTCTAGACTTTGAGTGGTATTTCAGAGATGCTTCAGAAAATGGTTATAGAAGTGAAGTATCTCTTCAGATCTGTGCATAGCAAAAGTAGCTGTTTTGTTTGTATGTGTATGTGTTCATACATGCTTGCTTGCACACGCATATGTGCATTTGCGTGTGTACACACAGTTTTAAACTCCATTTATATTCTCTGTGTGTGTGTGTGTTATCCATGCTGTTTTTCAGTTAATTTTCACAGAGAAGTGTTTAAAGCAGTTCTTTCATCTGACTCATCCAAGTGATGAATTTATGGAAACCTTGCCAAAGTTTGATTGAGTTGTAGTTGAAAAAGTCTATTTCGTATTAGTGTGCCGCAATGAAATTATCCATTGCAAAAGAAAAAAAAATACATATTCATTGCTACAGTCCTTGCGCTATGCATTTTTAAAATAATTTTTAAAAACATTTTAACTTAAAAAGGGGTAGAAAAACAGATTGGTTAATGGAAGGAAAGTGTAAATACACCATTAATATTTTAAGCTGTTTTAATGTTTTACTCTGTACTATATCTCCCTGTGCTTACAATTTCATGGAGAGCTGTATATATTTGTGATATATTATTTCTTACTCTGAGCTGTGTTTTTTTTTTTTAAAAAAAAAGAACAAGGACAAAGAAAACCCTACTATTCTATTTGTCTCTAAAATGCAAATTGGTTTTTTGAAACAAAATAAAATTAAATCAATTTAAAGTTAGGGAACATAAAATTTGTAATGAAAAGGCTCTCTGGGAAATAAATATGATTGGGGCTGATAATTGAAAATGCTTGCTGAAAACTACCTACAGCTAAAATATCTTTCCTGCTGTTGGGATAGCTAAGCGAGGATAGAAAAAGCAACACTTTAAAACACAACTACATATGCAAAGAAATGTGAATAGAATTTAATTGAATTAACCACAAGGAAAAAAAAATGTAGGTAAGAGATTAAACTTTTCAGGCTTAAAACCTCAGCGAATTAAGAAGCTGAAGACATGCAAAGGGAATTTTCCACTGATTTCAGTGGGAGTATTGCCGTTCCCAACTCCACGGAAGGAGGTATAAGCAACAGTGAACAGCATCTTTTAGCATCAAGTCTATCTACTAAAATATTGCCCAAAGAAACTGACAATAAAGAAAGAGGAGATCTGATAGTGTGTCTATTGGGAAATGTGTACCTAAATGATGTTTAAAGTAGCTGCATAAAAAAGGAAGCGTGTATTAATAATAAATACTTTAAAAAAAACTTCTAAAAGTTAGATACAATTAGATTAGATTAGAATAGAATTTTATTGGCCAAGTGTGATTGGACACACAAGGAATTTGTCTTGGTGCATATGCTCCCAGTGTACATAAAAGAAAAGATACGTTCATCAAGGTACAACATTTACAACACAATTGATGGTCAGTATATCAATATAAATCATAAGGATTGCCAGCAACAAGTTATAGTCATACAGTCCTAAGTGGAAAGAGATTGGTGATGGGAACTATGAAACGATTAATAGTAGTGCAGATTCAGTAAATAGTCTGACAGTGTTGAGGGAATTATTTGTTTAGCAGAGTGATGGCCTTCGGGGAAAAACTGTTCTTGTGTCTAGTTGTTCTGGTGTGCAGTGCTCTATAGCGTCGTTTTGAGGGTAGGAGTTGAAACAGTTTATGTCCAGGATGCGAGGGATCTGCAAATATTTTCACGGCCTCTTCTTGATTCATGCAGTATACAGGTCCTCAATGGAAGGCAGGTTGGTAGCAATTATTTTTTCTGCAGTTCTAATTATCCTCTGTTATATTAGAATTCTTTATTGGCCAAGTGTGATTGGATACACAAGGAATTTGTCTTTGGTGCATATGCTCTCAGTGTACATAAAAAGAAAAGATACATTCATCAAGAATCATAAGGTACAACACTTAATGATAGTCATAGAGTTCAAATCAGCAATCAAATCATACTAGGAAACAATCAATATAAAGGCTACAGCAACAAGTTACACTCATACAGTAATAAGTGGGAGGAGATCAGTAATAGGAACAATGAGACGATTAATAGTAATAATAATGCAGACGTAGTGAATAGTTTGCAGTGTTTAGGGAATTATTTGTTTAGCAGAGTGATGGCATTCAGGAAAAAACCTGAAGGGCCTCTGGTGGCTCAACAGACTAAAGCAGTCTGTTATTAACACAGCTGCTTGCAATTACTGCAAGTTCAAGTCCCACCAGGCCCAAGGTTGACTCAGCCTTCCATCCTTTATAAGGTAGGTAAAATGAGGACCCAGATTGTTCGGGGCAATAAAAGTTGACTTTGTATACAATATACAAATGGATGAACACTATTGCTTAACACAATGTAAGCCGCCCTGAGTTTTCGGAGAAGGGTGGGATATAAATTCAAATTAAAAAAAACTGTTCTTGTGTCTAGTTGTTCTGGTGTGCAGTGTTCTATATATTAAGGGTAGGAGTTGAAACAGTTTATGTCCAGGATGTGAGGGGTCTGTAAATATTTACACAGCCCTCTTTTTGACTTGTGCTGTATACACGTCCTCAATGGAAGGCAGGTTGTTTTTTCTGCAGTTCTAATTATCCACTGAAGTCTCCTGTCTGTCTTGTTGGATCGCAGAACCAAACCAGATAGTTATAGAGGTGCAGATGACAGACTCAATAATTCCTCCTTGGGCAGTTTGAGCTTCCTGAGTTGGTGCAGAAAGAACATTCTTTGTTGTGCTTTTTTGATGACATTTTTGATGTTAGCTGTCCATTTTAGATCTTGTGATATGATAGAACCTAGAAATTTGAAGGTCTCTACTGTTGATACTATGTTGTCTAGTATTGTAAGAGGTGGAAGTATGGAAGGGTTTCTCCTAAAGTCCACTACCATTGCTACAGTTTTGAGTGTGTTCAGTTCCAGATCGTTCCGGCCGCACCACGAGGCTAGTTGTTCAACCTCCCGTCTGTACCCTTTATATTAGCAAAGCTTACACATAAAGCTATAACTGTTCAGGAACATTTGTAAAGCACAATAAATATGGAGAGGAGGAGGATTATTAAAAATTTTAAACAAAGGCACATCAACTTGACTCTTAGTTGGAATGTTGGATCCTCTCTGCAATTCAGGTTGTCAGGATAGAATATGAAATTAGAAAAAGTGCAGAGAAGTGTGATGACAATGGAGAAGGTCTTGGAGGCCAAAAATCATATAAAAATTCTCAAACGAACTAAGCATATTTATTTCCTTGAGATGGCTAAAAGAGACATGATAACCAGTGGTGGGTTGCAACCGGTTCTCTCTGGTTTGGGAGAGCCAGTAGTGGAGATGTTGAAGTGACAACGAACCGGTTCGCTCCAACTGTCATCTGGCCCTCCCGCCCATCCCTGCACTATACCTATTTTTATTCCTCCAATTTTAGCCGCGGCAGAGCGAATTGCAATGCCTCAGCTGTTTAGCAAGTCAATGAGCTTGCACGACGCACAAGTTTGGTGTTCATGCGAGCAAAGCAAACTGGTGGTAACACCGGTTAGAACCCACCACTGATGATAACATTCCTTAAATACTTGATGAACTGAAAGAGATAAGAGATGGTAGATTGATCCTTCATAGCTCCCAAGAATAGTAAAGAACCAATGCATTTACACTTTCCAGAGGGATTTCCTAATTTGTAACAAGACAGACTTTCCTGATCAGGAGAGCTCTTAAGAAGTAGAACACGTTGCAATCTTGGTGTTCCTTCACTGAACATTTTATTTTATTTATTTATTTATTTTGTCACAACATCATACAAAAAGATTATATAGTATATACACATATAAACATATATAGGAAGAAGAAAAGAAAAACAATAGGACAGGAACGGTAGGCACGTTTGTGCGCTTATGCACGCCCCTTATGGTCCTCTTAGGAATGGGGTGAGGTCAATAGTAGAAAGTTTTTGGTTAAAGCTGTTAGGATTATGGGAAGAGACCACAGAGTCAGGTAAAGTATTCCAAGCACTGATGATTCTGTTGCAGAAGTCGTATTTTCTGCAATCTAGATTAAAGCGGTTTACATTAAGTTTAATGCCTCAGCTGTTCCCCAGCCGTTCTGGCCGGGGAAGGATACCAACGAGGCTGAGCAGCGTCCCGAACATTGTTTGGGGCGTTGTTAGCCACGACTGCCGGTTTGGGGCGTCGCTAGCCACGACTGCCGGGATGGGACTTGTATGGCTTGGACATCCCCCCCCCTTTTCTCCCTCCTTTTTCCCTCCTTGGGGACCGGAACATCGTTTGCTCCCCATTGCTCCCCATTGCTGGTTCTTGCCACAGCCTGCCATAATCACCGCAATTGCTATCTGCGGTCGATTTCTTTTTTCCTCAGTCGCTTCTCCATCTGGAACTGAGAGATGGCTTCCACAACTTCATCATTGGCTCTGTGGCTTGTTAGGGCCATAAATGGGCCCAGGACTAAGTGGGCCCAGGACTAAGACCATAAATGGGCCCAGGACTAAGACCATAATCGGCTGGCCTTAAGGAGGAGACATGGATGGCATGAGGGCATGGACGTCGTTATCTCAATTTGCGTACTGTACGGGGCTTTGTCCCGTAACGGTGCGCAGCCGGGAGAGTGTGGGAGACCTTTTCATTCTTGTGGTCCCACGGACTCCTACGGACTTGGACCCATATGGTTGGCCATCTTTTATGGGCCCTTGGTGATCTTTGTTTACGACGGATACATCTCTGAACGGCCTAGGATGGACACTTTTACCGCGACTATCTGGACTATCGCTCCATGAGATATACACCCGCCGAACTACTACGATTGCGAGGTTCCCCGCCTCGCAAGAATGGCCTCCGTTATCGAGGGCCTACCTCAACGAAGGGTCTTGGGACCCAGAGAGGTGGCACGAGCAAGAAGAACTTATGGGGTTTTTTAAATAGATTTTTTAATAAGGGGTTTTTAAGGGGAGGGAGGGATTTGACGGGTGGGGGTGAAAACCCGTCGGGGAGGGATCCAGCCCCTGTGCTAGTTCGCGGCACTTTGCTATCTTGTCCGAAGGCGGCGGGGGAGGGCGATGTTCCAGGTTCAGAGGGCTTTTCGATCTGTACGGTAAGTGGGAGGGGCAGATATGGCGGGGGGGGGAGGCCGTATCGAGAGTTGGGAGCACGTGTTCGATGTCTAAATGCGATCGCGTGCTCCGGCCCCCCAGCCCCCACCCGTTCCTCAGGTGGCCATGATCCTCAGAGCTTGGACCTTCGGCTGATGTTGTGTAATGCCCGGTCCGTGGTTAACAAGGCCCCCCTGATCTGCGATCTTATTCAGGCGGGGTCCGCGGACCTTATGGGCATCACGGAGACCTGGTTGGGCCCAGAGGGGGGGGTTCCCCTCGTTGAGATGTGTCCTCCAGGTTTCCGAGCATTTCATCAGCCGAGGGCCCAAGGTAGGGGTGGGGGGGTGGCGGTTGTCATTAAGGAAGATCTAGAGCCGAGGGAGGCCACTGTTCCTCAGATTGCCGGCTGTGAATCCCTCTATGTGCGGTGGGGCCATAGGAGCCAGTTGGGCTTGTTGGTCACGTACCTGGCTCCTTGCTGCGTGACCACAGCCCTGCCAGAGCTGTTGGAGGTGCTTGCCGCTGTGGCGGTTGAGACCCCCAGACTTATTGTTATGGGGGACTTCAACCTGCCGTCAGTTGGCTTGTCATCAACGGCAGCTCGGGAGTTTGAGGCTTCCATGACGGCCTTAGACCTGACTCGAATAAATGATGGCCCTACGCACATGGGGGGAGGCACGCTGGACTTGATTTATATCTCTGGTCAGTGGTTAAATGATCTGGTACTAGATGATTTAGTAACAGAACCAATGTCATGGTCCGATCATTTTCTCCTTCGCCTTGACTTCCGAACCGCCATTCACCATCGCAGGGAGACGGAACCTATACGTTGGTTCCGTCCCAGGCGCCTGATGGACCCTGAGAGGTTCCTGACGGAGCTTGGGCCTTTCCCTGAGGATCTGGCCCACGGCACGACTGAGGAACTCGTCGCGGCCTGGGAACAGGCGCGGCGGGGCCTTGGACCGTGTCGTGCCTTTGCGACCTCTGACCCGGCGTGGGTCTCGTTTGGCCTTGGTTCTCCGAGGCTGAGGGAGATGAAACGCCGCGAAGACGCCTAGAGAGCACTGGAGGTCCAGTCGCTCGAGCTGATCGGACACTAGTTAGGTCCTATACTAGGACCTACCTAGTGGCAATGGGGAGGCGAGGCGATCACGCCCACCCTCATTGCGCCGGCAGATAACCGCCCGCCGCCCTGTTTGGTGACCGCTCCCTCCTTCATCAGGAGGTGCGGATGACCCTTTGCAGGACGTGCCGAGGAGTTTAGTGGTTATCTATACGATAAAATCGCTCAGCTCCGGGACGATCTGGACCGAATTTGGGATGATCCAAGCGGGGAGAGGAGGCACGCCTTGTTGAGTCTGTTTGGGATCAGTTTGATCCTGTGGCTCCCGAGGACGTGGACAGGTTATTGGGGAGGCTCCATGCCACGACATGTTTACTGGACCCGTGCCCTTCCTGGCTGGTACTGGCTACTCAGGAAGTGACACGAGGCTGGCTCCAGAGGATTATCAATGCTTCTTTGTTGGGGGGGGGTTTTCCCGCCGCCTTGAAAGAGGCGGTGGTGAGACCCCTCCTTAAGAAGCCTTCTCTGGACCCAGCTATTTTAAGTAACTATCGTCCGATCTCCAATCTTCGCTTTGTTGCGAAGGTTGTAGAGAGTGCTGTGGCTCGACAGCTACCCCAGTACCTGGATGAAGATGTCTATCTGGACCCGTTCCAGTCCGGTTTCCGACCCGGATACAGCACAGAGACGGCTTTGGTCGCATTGGTGGATGATCTCTGGAGGGCCAGGGACAGGGGTTATTCCTCTGCTCTGGTCCTGTTAGACCTCTCAGCGGCTTTTGATACCATCGACCATGGTATCCTGCTGCGCCGGTTGGAGGGATTGGGAGTGGGAGGCACCGTATATCGGTGGTTCTCCTCCTATCTCTGACCGGTCGCAGACGGTGTTGACGGGGGCAGAGGTCGACGCGAGGGGCCTCACTTGTGGGGTCCCGCAGGGGTCGATCCTCTCGCCTGCTGTTCAACATCTATATGAAGCCGCTGGGTGAGATCATCAGTGGCTTTGGGGTGAGATACCAGCAGTACGCTGACGACACCCAGCTGTACTTTTCCACCCGGGCCACCCCAATGAAGCTGTTGAAGTGCTGTCCCGGTGTTTGGAGCCGTCGGGTCTGGATGGGGAGAAACAGGCTCAAGCTTAATCCCTCCAAGGCGGAGTGGCTGTGGATGCCAGCATCCCGATTCAGCCAGCTGCAACCGCGGCTGGCTGTTGAGGCAGTTATTGGCCCCAAAGGATGGGGTGCCCACCTTGGGTGTCCTCCTGGACGACGGGCTGTCGTTTGAAGATCATTTGACGGCCGTCTCCAGGAGGGCCTTCCACCAGGTTCGCCTGGTTCGCAGTTCGCCTTCCTTGATCGGGATTCCTTATGCACGGTCACTCATGCGCTCGTTACCTCTCGCTTGGATTATTGTAATGCTCTCTACATGGGGCTCCCCTTGAAGTGCGTCCGGAGGCTTCAGTTAGTCAGAGCGCGGCAGCGGTGATAGAGGAGCTGCGCAGCTCCCATGTAACACCTCTCCTGCGCAGGCTGCACTGGCTACCTGTGGCCTCCCGGGTGCACTTTAAGGTGTTAGTCACGACCTTTAAGGCGCACCATGGCTTAGGACCTGGGTACTTACGGGACCGCCTACTGCTACCACATGCCTCCCACCGACCCGTACGCTCTCACAGAGGGACTCCTCAGGGTGCCATCCGCCAAACAATGTCGGCTGGTGGCCCCAGGACGGGCCTTCTCTGTGGGGCCCCACACTCTGGAACGAACTCCCCGGCTTACGCCAGATATCTGACCTTGGACATTCCGTCGCGAACTGAAAACATATCTTTTTATTCGCGGGGCTGGCTTGAATGAAATTTTAAACTTAAATTTTAGCAATTTTAATGGGGTTATTGGTTTTATGGTAAATTTCTTAAATTTTTCAGGCTCATTTAATAAGTTTTTAACTGATTTTAATTTTGTATATTGTATATTGTTCTTTGTTGGTTTTATTCTGCCTGTACACCGCCCTGAGTCCTTCGGGAGAAGGGCGGTATAAAAATCAAAATAAATAAATAAATAAATAAAAAATAAATCTATTGGTTGCCCTTGTATTATTGCAATTAAAGCTGAAGTAGTCTTTGACAGGAAGGACATTACAATAGATGATTCTGTGAGCTAAACTTAGGTCTTGTCGAGCGTGAGTTCAAGTTTTCTAAGCCTAGGATTTCAAGTCTGGTGGGATAAGGTATTTTGTTGTTTTCAGAGGAATGGAGAACTCTTCTTGTAAAATATTTCTGGACACGTTCAATTGTATTGATGTCAGAGATGTGGTGAGGGTTCCAAACAGGTGAGCTGTATTCTAGAATTGGTCTAGCAAATGTTTTATATGCTCTGGTTAGTAGTGTGGTGTTTTGGAAAAGAAGCTGCAAAATTAGGTTTACAACTCTTAGAGCTTTTTGCTATGTAGTTGCAGTGGGCTTTGGCACTTAGATCATTTGACATGAAAACTCCAAGGTCTTTAACGGGATGGGGGTCGTCTGTAAGGTAATGTCCATCTAGTATGTACTTAGTTTTAGAGTTCTTTTTTCCTATATGTAAGACTGAGCATTTGCTGGTTGAAATTTGGAGCTGCCAATTTTTAGACCAAGCGGTTAGATGGTCAAGGTCGTTTTGAATGATAGAAGTGTTGTCTGTGGTGTTAAATAGTTTGACATCGTCAGCAAAGAGAACACAATTACTTGAGATATGGTCACAAAGATCATTAATGTATAGAATAAAGAGTGTTGGTCCAAGGACGCTGCCTTGAGGAACGCCACTCTTGACAGGAACAGGATTTGAACATTTAGAAGGAAGGCTTAGACAACCATTTGGTTGAGATGGTAAGAGAATTCCTAGGGTTTGTGGCAGAGAGGTTGAGCTAGGAGACCTCCAAGACACTCCCAACCTATAATTCTCTGACTTCATGGTCCATCTATGTTACTTTATTGGCAACAATATGGAAATGGATTGCTACTACTTTCTTCTGATATGGTGATGTTGATCATGATAGCTAATTTTGTATTTCTCAAAGATTGAGGGCAAAAGAAGAATGGGACGACAAAGAATGAGGTGGCTGGATGGAGTCACTGAAGCAGTAGGCATGAGTTTAAATGGACTCCAGAGGATGGTAGAGGACAGGAAGGCCTGGAGGAATGTTGTCCATGGGGTCGCGATGGGTTGGACATGACTTCGCAACTAACAACAACAAGTACATAGCCTTGGCTTTTCCTGGAAGTCTTTTATTCAAGGACAGCATCAAATAAGTCAGCCTGCTTAACTTTTCAAAGCCAGTTTAGATCGGTTAAGTGAAAGGGCCCAAGGCATACCAGATCACATACCAGATTTTAACTGATCCACGCAACTCCTCTGAAAAAGAGAATCTGGTACTGAGGACTTGCACAATAGAAATTCAGAGCAAGCTGCCAGTTGGCCTTCTGTCAGCAGCTGGGACCCACAAAATAGTTGCAGGTGGAAACATCAGTGTTATGAACATGAGAAGAGAGAAAGGAAAATAATATTTATACAGATATTCATTGAGGGTCACTGGATATAGGAAAAGATGTTCTGGGAAAATAACATGGTGGAATGTTTATCACTGCCAGTGTTGTCAACAGCTATCCAGCAGAAGCAAATGTTTAATTGCACAGCTGGTCTTTTCAAACAAATTCATGAAAGAGTAGCTAGCTTTTATAAGGTCAGTTCCTTGCTGTCAAAAAGAGATGAAATTTGTCAGCTTCCCACTAACAAAATAAAAGTTCCAAATATTTTCATTCTCTTGAAATGACCAGAAGACACTACTAAATGGATGATATATATATATATATATATATATATATATATATATATATATATATATATATATATATATATATATATATATATATATATATATGTCTTTGGTTATTCGGGTTTTCTCCCGCGTAAAATTGGAAGTGTCTTGGCGACGTTTCGACGAAGTCTCAATCGTCACCTTCAGGCTTCAGCTTCGTGCTTCTGGGAGCAATGTGTGATTGCAGCTGTTTCTTCCCTTTTAACTGCTAGTGGGGGTTTGAACTGATTGGGTGGGAGCTTGGCTGTGCTCTGATTGGATGGGGTGGTTTTTTTGTGCTCTGATTGGCTGGGGATGTGTCCTGTTTGGGTGGGGGCTTGGTTGTGCTCAAATTAGTCTGAGTTGCAGGGGGATTTGAGCTGGTGAGCTGCACTGCTGCTGTTTGGCTTCGTGTTCGTGGTCGTGCTACATCTTCGTAGTGGGTGTCGGTCTGCTGCATGTATGGATTGGAGGGGTTTGAAATGGCTAATGTTGCAGCTGTGGTCTGGCTTCTGGTCCTTGGTCGTGCTTCCTGATCAGTGTGGGTTTGGGTCTGCTTTCTGGGTGGATGTGTGGTGGTGACATCCTGTGTGGACCTCGTGAGTGTGGGTCTGGTGTCATTCCTCGTGTTAGGGACTCGTTTGTCAATAAGCGCAGATTTGCAAATGGCTGGTAGGCGGGAGGTATCATCTCGTTTGTTCATGCTGTGTGGGCGTTTTCTATCTCGATGGCTTCTCTGATTATTCTATTGTTAAAGAGTTCAGTTTTGGCGATAGTTCTGGTCTTTTAAAGTCAATATCGTGTCCTGTGACTTTAAAGTGTTGGACCAGGGAAGAAGTTGGTTCCTCTTTTTTGAATGAGTTCTTGTGTTCTTCAATGCGTGCACTTATTCTTCTGTTGGTTTGTCCAATGTATGTGGTGGGGCAGGCGGTGCATGGGATTTCATATACTCCTTGATTTTCTAACTCAATTTTGTCTTTGGGGTTTCTTAGGATGGTGGATATTTTTTGGTTTGTGCAGAATGCTGTCTTGATGTTATGTTTGTGGAGGATCTTGCTGATTCTGTCTGTGGTGCCTTTTATATATGGGAGGAGGGCTGTGCCATTTTCTTGCTCTCTGTCTTGGGTTTTAGTGGGTGGTTCTTTTTGGATTAGTTTGGTAATCTTATTTCTCTGGAATCCATTGGATGTTAGTACGTTTGTGAGAGTGTGTAGTTCGGTTTTTAGGTGTTGTTCGTCACCTAAGCATTTTGTTCTAGAGATGAGTGTCTTGGCTACGGAGTTGATCTGTGCTGGGTGGTGGTGTGAGAGTGCATGCAGATAGCGGTTTGTGTGTGTTTTCTTCTGGTAGATGGTGTGTCCTAGGGAGCCATTGGGTTTCTTGTAGACTAAGACATCTAGGAAGGGAAGTTGGTTGTTAACTTCTGTTTCCATGGTGAACTATATTTTGGGGTGTAGGCTATTGAGGTGTGTGAGGAAGTTTTCAAGTTTTTCTTTCCCGTGTGGCCAGATTATGAAGGTGTCGTCTACGTATCTGAGCCAGAGTTTGGGTTTGTGATCCCCCTGTTTGGGTTTGTGATTTCACAATTTGAGTTTGGGTTTGTGATCTCAGATCCCCCTGCAACTCAGACTAATTTGAGCACAACCAAGCCCCCACCCAAACAGGACACACCCCCAGCCAATCAGAGCACAAAAAAACCCCACATCCAATCAGAGCACAGCCAAGCTCCCACCCAATCAGTTCAAACCCCCACTAGCAGTTAAAAGGAAGAAACAGCTGCGATCACACATTGCTCCCAGAAGCACGAAGCTGAAGCCTGAAGATGACGAATGAGACTTAATGACGTCAAGACACTTCCAATTTTACACGGGAGAAAACCCGAACAACCAAAGACCTATATACAAACACCCGTGAAAACCTCAGAAAACATATATATATATATATATATATATATATATATATATATATATATATATATGTATGTATGTATGTATGTATGTATGTATGTATTTATTAATTAAGGGCCAGAATTCAGAATACAGGAAGTTGCTTAATCAGGGTGAAGGTTTGTTCTCCAAGTTTGTGGTTTGTATTCTGAATGCTTCATTACCAGGCTAGGTAACATCTTCAGCAGAGTTTAGGGGATGTCGGCATCAGGGTTCTTCAGGGCTTCAGGTGTGGGTGTATCAGTGGGTCAGGTGTGAGTCATCAGTGAGTCTTGTGATGGGTCTTCGATAAACTCAGGAACAGGGTGGGCGGTACTGTGGCCAATGATTTTTGTGTTGCTCCAATCAAGCTGGTGCTGCTTGGTGTTGGTGTGGGTAGAGATTAATTTTGTGTGAGTTTATTGAAGCCTGGGACTCCACAAGCAAATCCATCAACAGACAAATTGACTTACCACCAGCCTACGAACCCCTCAGAATCCAAATCAACTGCACGGCCAACCAGAAACACAGTAGTGGGTTCTTCTTACCTTTGCTGCTGGTTCAGAACTGGGAGTGCTCATACGTGTGGCGCTTCTACACATGTACAGAATCTTCTGCGCATGCACAGAGCATCCATGATGACATTCAGACAGGTGGGCAAGGCCTCCCACTGCCACCACTACCGGTTCACCCAAACCGGGGCAAACCGGTAGAAACCCACCACTGCAAAGACAGCACTGACCCTCAACCAACCCACAGAACCCTACCACCAGTAGTTCACCTCCCAATGATCCTGACCTGATGACTCACACCTGGCCCATCACAAGAACCTCACTTGACCACCCACACCTGAAGCCCTTATAAACAGAAGAACACAGACATCCCCTAAACTCCGCTGAATACTTGTATTATTCATTGAATACTATTCAATACCTGGTATTGAAAGATTTGGAAACCGAACCCACAACCTCAGAGAATAAACCGCCCCCTTCATCCCCATATTTGCCACTATTGCAAGTTGCTTAATGCTGAAGAACAATGATCTATGGAATTCAATCTTGATAATTAATATATTCCAGGGATTTTGGTAAAAATTCTTCCTAATCCTACTAACGATTCACTTTGCATCTTCCAAGCAAACATGGCATTTTTCCACTAAGTTACTAGCTAGCATCGTGATGGTGAACCTTTGGCGTTCCCCCGTGCTGGCCTGCATGCCAGAAGTGGCACACAAAACCATCCCGCGAGGTATGCATGCCCTGCTGGCCTTTACACATGCAGGAGCAGCAATACCCAGAAGAGTGGCAGTCCATTGTGCATGCGTGAGCTGGCCCCAAACACCCAGATACCGGCATGAAAGAGCACCTGACGAACAGCTGGCCATCGCGCATGCGCACGACGTCAACCTGGAAGGTTGGCTGCCAGCTTGTGCATGTTTTTTGTTTGTTTGTTTGTTTACATTTATACCCCGCCCTTCTCCGAAGACTCAGGGCGGCTTACAGTGTATATGTGTATATGTGTGCCGGAATGCTGCTCTTCTGGGTTCCGCCACTCCCGTGCACGCAACAGCCAGCTGACCAGCACGCGTTTGATCACAGGAATGCGGAATAGGAGCCAGCGAAGCTGCGCATTCTTCATGGGATGGTTTTGCATGCCACTTCCAGCACACATGCCATAGATTTGCCGACACTGAGCGAGCACATAAAGAGATGTGTTGAGCCTCTGCTCTTCAATGGACTAGATGATGGAACTTCAAACTCTTTTAATAGGCAACACTGGATTACTTCATTATTAGAGTTTACAGTTGATTGCTGGTTTTTCAACAACTTACTCAGATCTATTATTTTGATAAGCAATCTTAGGATAGTCCTACTCATACCATAATTACACTATTTGCTTGCTAACAAGTAGTGGGCTAAATTTTCAAATCTACAAAAGGTTTAGATTTTGGGTTTGTGTTTATATATGGAATAAAAAATACTGGCAAAAGACATTAAGGGGAGGTTGTCAAATCTTATGCATTTTTCTAGATCTTTGGTACTGTAAAATGACCAATTGGAGTCCATATTTAATACTGATTTTTTTTCTTTTCTGTAGCTAGTTTCAACTTCATTGTGAACTAGACTTGTCCAACAATCTTTGAACTTTATCAATCATGTAGAATATATGTGCACAAATCTTGGATTGCCAACTTAATTTACACATATTACTCGAGTTTATGTCAGATTGAAATACCAATTTTGTATTTCTTCAGTTATATGATAAAATCTGAGGCTCAGAAAAATCCATAGCCATATTCATATCAATTGCAGTGTAAAATATGTTCAGAAACCCATAGATTAGTAAGAATCTTCTTAGAAAGCTATATTTTGAAATATATTTAAATGCAAATGTGTGTGTATCTTCTGATTAATGCAGAAATGAAATTAACTGACGCTATGAATAAACATTGGCAAAAGGAACAAATAATGAAAATAAAATATGTTTATATGCAGTTTTTTCTCTGATTCTGATACAATTTGTGGATGGAAGATATCAGAATGCCTTGAATCTTTTATCAAATAAGGGGAAATAAAATCAGTTCTAACACCCCTATAAAACAGCAGTACAATAAAATGTTGCAGTGTAGTTACAACATCTGTTTTAAAGTCTTATTCATTTATTCATTCATTCATTCATTCATTCATTCAACTGGTGCACTACCCTCAAGGTGTACAAAGGCCCTCTTAGCTATGACTACCACCTGCTCTTCAAGCAGGAGGACCCCCAAATTGTCCTGCTAGATAATTTTGTGGGCCGTCCTATGCCAGGCTTTCACAGGAGTGGACTTTGAAGTTAAAAGCTTAATTTTAGTGATACAAGCATCTCATCTTTTTTCTCTCTCAATCACACAAACCTTATACTGTATTTTAAAGAGTATAAGGTGCACCGGAGTATAAGACACAGCTTAGTTTTTGAGGAGAAAAATAGAGTGGGAAAAAAATCTGCCTACCAAGTATTCAACTGGCTAGCGTCCTTAGTCTGGTCAGCTTCAGCACATTAGTTTGCTGGTTTTGAGCGTGCATGCGTGCACTTTTTATCCCCTGCTTGGGGATAAAAAACAGCTTCTAAAGAACAGCTGAGAGTCAGGGGGAGCAAGCAAAGGATTGCTTCACTCGCTAGTGCCTCAATAGGACTGAAAAAAAAGCTTCTAAAGCACAACTGAGAGTCAGAGGGAGCAGGCAAAGCTCGGAAGATCTCTTCACTTGCTAGTACCTCGTTAGGGCTGAAAAAAATCTTTTAAAGCACAACTGAGAGTTGGGGGAGCAGGCAAAGCTCGGAAGATATCTCTTCAGTCGCTAGCGCCTCGTTAGGGCTGAAAAAAAGCTTTGAAGCTACATTTGGAATATAAGACGCACCCAAATTTTCTTTTACCCCCCTCTTTTAGGAGGGGAAAAGTGTGTCTTATAAACCGAAAAATGCGGGTATGTCTAGAAACCTTCTTTGACACTGGACAAGTAATAAAAGGAGATAGAAAATACAGAAGAACTCTCTCAAATGATCTTCAATGGAGTGGAAGATGGGACATCAAACTCCTCCTTTTTTCACCTTTCATTTTATAGGCAATACTGGATTACTTCATTGTTGGCGTTTAAAATTCAGTTGATTGATGATTTTCTTTTCATCCATCTGCCAGGTTGAACAAGGAACCTTAGGATGTTCTTACCCAGGAAGTAAACAAAACTTACTGGAACGATGGATTCAAAAATTTTCAAAAATTTTTACAGCCTGGTTCATTTTGGAATATTTCTCAACATATTGTGCTTAGGTATGCACAATCATATTCACTTTTAATAATTGCATTTTTCCCCCATCCTTCAGTGTCCAGCCATTAACTTATCCTGCAATACAAACTTTCCAATAAAACTTCTTGCTTGCTGTTGTCAGATTTGAGTTATACCACAATGTCAGTTTCCCATCTGAGGCAGGATCAAAATGTAATATGTTATTTTTTAATAACCTAGTAGCTTTCAAACCAGGAAATGAAGGGTTCAGAAACAAAGTTATAACCCAGTGAACAAAAAATGGTGGGAACCCATACTTCTATAATTATTGAGTCTGTCATTTGCACCTCTATAACTGTCTGGTTCGGTTCTGCAACCCAACAAGAAAAACACAGACTTCAGAGGATAATTAGAACTGCAGGAAAAATAATTGCTACCAACCTGCCTTCCATTGAGGACCTGTATACTGCACGAATCAAGAAGAGGGCCGTGAAAATATTTGCAGACCCCTTGCATCCTGGACATAAACTGTTTCAACTCCTACCCTCAAAACGATGCTATAGAGCACTGCACACCAGAACAACTAGACACAAGAACAGTTTTTTCCCGAAGGCCATCACTCTGCTAAACAAATAATTCCCTCAACACTGTCAGACTATTTACTGAATCTGCACTACTATTAATCGTTTCATCGTTCCCATCACCAATCTCTTTCCACTTATGACTGTATGACTATAACTTGTTGCTGGCAATCCTTATGATTTATATTGATATATTTACGATCAATTGTGTTGTAAATGTTGTAACTTGATGAACGTATCTTTTCTTTTATGTACACTGAGAGCATATGCACCAAGACAAATTCCTTGTGTGTCCAATCACACTTGGCCAATAAAAATTCTATTCTATTCTATTCTTAAAACACACTACACAAATTCAATCTGGACCAAATGACACAAGTTTTCAGCATCTGGCAGGAAGGAATTTATGACAAAATAAACCGTTGTTCTGTTTTCAAGATTCAGTACAGCAGCAAGTCATCAGAACATTCCAGATTTTTAATTTCGCAGAAACAGTGTAAAAGTTCTCTTCAAAAAATGTCTTTGAAGAAATGATTATTCCTGTCCATTAAGTTCATGAGCTCGTGGACTGAGCTCAAAAGTTTTGATCAATGAATCAATAAAAAACAGATTTATTTGGACTTTGGTTAAATCAATATACAATTTTCTAATACTAAGGAAAAAAAAACCTCTTTCGTTGTTTCATGGAGATTACAAAATTAATTTTGAATGTAATGCATCAGATAATCTGCAGGTTTATGCTTCTCCTTTCTCTTTGAAAATGGGATATTCTGAGGGGAACTAGATTGTTTTGCAACAGACATTGTGCTCTGACATACTGTTTTATAGAATTTTCCTTGACACGAATGCTGCAAAGTTTGAACAGATGGCTTAAGGACAGAGGGGCATAAACATTGATTTGACACTCATTCACATTGGATATGGGACTGCTGGCAAATTCATGTTGGAAGCTAATCCTCATTCTGAATGTTCTTCTTTGTTTCCATTGAGAAGATGGCTATAGTAGAAATCTCCTTCTGAGCTGCAAAATAAGCATTCCACAGTCTCTGTGTGTAAGTCTGTAGAAACCCTTGGACTCCAAAAGATAAGTTATTATCTCTTAAACTGGTTCTATTTCTTTCAGTGTGATATGAAACTCTGTATCAGAAAATCAAGTAGACGACATGGGATACTGAACTGTCTGCAAGGAACGGAATAGTATCTACCACTAACCATTCCTATTAACTGTAAAACCTGCAAAGGTAAAAAAAGGACGATCGTTCAATCTGTAAAATGAACAAAACTGACAATATAGAACAGAGGTGTCAAACTCAATTTCATTGAGCGCTGTGTCAGGGCTGAGGTTGACCTCAGGGCCAGGCGGGCGTGGCTGACTGGGTGGATGTGGCCAACTGGGTGGGCAAGGCCTGCTTGATGCCACTGACTGGGTGTGACCAACTGGGTGGGCATGATGGACTGGGTGGGCAAGGCCAACTTGATGCCACTCCCCAAACTGCTGGCATGTTTCCTCTTCGTATTAGGTAGACCGGGCCAAAGCCACACGGGCCGCCCCCTTACATTTTCCAGGACAGCCCCATGGGTCATATCCAACTACATCCTTGTGTTTGACAGCCCTGATATAGAAGCAGGGGTGAAATCCAGCAAGTTCTGACAGGTTCTGGCGAACCAATAGCGGAAATTTTGAGCAGTTCGGAGAACAGGCAGCGGAAATTTTGAGTAGTTCAAAGAATTGGCAAATGTCACCCTCTGGCTGCCCCAGAGTGGGGTGGGAATGGAGATTTTGCAATATCCTTCCCCTGCCACGCCTACCAAGCCACACCATGCCCACTAAGCCACACCCACAGAACCGGTAGTAAAAAAAATTTACCACTGTATAGAAGCTGAATGTTTTAAATAGTTTCAGTATAACCCAAAGTGCTTGGAACACTACCAAGTATTCATCTCCAGAAAAATCCGGTATGATATTGCAGTAGTAGGTAGCCAAAAATCCATCACCACTTTCATACTTTCAGACACCTATTGTATACTATATGTCTTACAGCACTCCTCGAAATTTTATTAAATTGGATGGATTTTGATGAGAATGGTTTTAATGAGGATGAGAACCCACATTTCTACACCCAGGAAAGTAAGGTACAGTACATGACCAAGAATAAAATTGGAAAGTTATATAACTTCTTTCATTCTCAAGGGCAATTGAAAAGAAAATGAAATATATGAAAACTCTTGATGACCTGTTTTCAGCCTAAATAACTCCATCAAATACATACTGTGAAGCTTTGATCTTAGCTGTCTAACAGAATTCTCTTGTGCTTTTTTATTTGATTATCCTTTGATAGTCTGTTAAGTCTCTCCATGGCCTTTCAGAAGTGTAACCATCAGATGCGATAGAGTTACTTTTAAGACAATAATACTTAACCAAAAGTTCCCATTCCATTTTGAGGTTTGCTTCTGGATGATAAGACGTGTGTGGTTGCATTAGACAGCAATTTGACAATTCTCCATACATTGGGAGGACCAGTAGTGGTATTCAGCCGGTTATATCCGGTTTGGACAAACCGGTAGCGGTGATGGGAGGAGGCTCCACCCACCCAGACATCATCATGTCCCATTTTTGAAGCTCTGTGCATGCATAGAAGGTCCTGCGCATGCGCGGAGGTGGCACATGTGCACACATTTGTGAACCGGTAGCGAAGGTAATAATACCACCCCTGGGGAGGACCATGATCCATCTTGGAACGAAATCACTGATGCTGATCATGGCAACAGATGTTATCTCACAAACAGCATGAGAAACTTGGGTGGTATTAGTAAGAATAAAATGAACCGATACCTGTAATCTCAAGAAAATCTCCAAATAATGATAGTTGGTATCAACAGCTCTATAAATCTTTGCAAAACAAAAATGTGGCAGAGAAAAATCCAGTATCCTCAACATTATAGTCTGCTTTAGGGATAGGGAAATTCTTACATAGATACTCTCAGCACCCATTTTGTATTCTCAACAAGGAACTGGGCAAATTTGATATCAATCTTATTTTTTGCTTTGTGTGTGTGTGTGTGTGTGTCCAGGTTTCTCTATTGCATACCTCTACTTCTGTCGTATCAAAGCATTTTGTAACTACATTAAAATTCCCAATCTGGAATTTGACCCCAAGAAAATAAGATCTTACCCGAAATAATAATAATAATAATAATAATAATAATAATAATAATAATAATAATAATAATAATAATAATAATAATAATAATAATAATAATAATAATATTTTTATTTGTATACCGCCTTCTCCCGAAGGACTCAGGGCGGTGAACAGCCAAATAAAAACAACAATCAAATACACACAATACAGATAAAACAGTAGCTAAAAAACGTATTCAAATTTGGCCCAAATTTAAAATACATTTAAAATCCTAAAAAACTAAAAAAACTAAAAAACTAAAAAAACTAACTAAAAACTAAAAAAACTAAAGTTCAAACTTCTTGGGCCTGTTTTCCAAATTGACAGGCTATTTTTTTCTAGATACCTGTTCAATCTACTATGGCCCAAGAATAAAGAAAAATCCTGTCTAATTTATTTGGTCATGCCTAATTGGAGAATAGGAACATGGTGGCCCAGTGGGTAAGATGTTGAGCTTGTCGATCAAAAGGTCAGCAGTTCAGCAGTTCAAATCCCTAGTGCCGCATAATGGGGTGAGCTCCTGTTACTTGTCCCAGCTTCTGCCAACCTAGCAGTTCGAAAGTATGTAAAAAATGCAAGTAGAAAAATAGGGACCACCTTTGGTGGGTAGGTAACAGTGTTCCATGTGCTGTTGGCATTTAGTCATGCTGGCCACATGACCACAAAGACATCTTTGGACGCTGGCTCTTTGGCTTTGAAACAAAGATGAGCACCACCCCTAGAGTCAGGAACGACTAGCACATATGTGCCAGCGGAACCTTTACCTTTTAATTGGAGAATTCGCCGTCAGTAATTTTTTAAAAAGGGAGGGAAGGAAGAGAAAGAGACAGAGAGAGAAGTGTGGGGGAGGGGAACCCCAAGGACCATAAATTCTACTGGAATGGGTCTGGTTATTTGGAAAGATTGGAGAGGCGGGCAGGAATTTATGGCATCGAATACCTGTATTTTGCTATTAAATTTAAGCAGCATGATCCTTGGACTCCCTAGAGGCTGCAAAATTGATTCTGGAATAAACATGTGTTTCTACATGGATAACTATGTGGCTGATTTCTTCTATTTTCCACACACAGACACACATGAGCACAAACAAACAAAAATCTCTGATGAATTCTGGGGATCTACAGAAACTGGAGCAGTCTTAGGCAATGAAGAGACAGAAGATGAATCCATTGGCAGCTTCTCTAGTCTAGGCAAATCAGCCCCTTGAGAAGAACCGTTTCAAATCATCCACTATAAATGAAGTGGATAGAAATCCGTCTTGCAGCTTTCAAGATACTGCCAAACCTCAACTTAACCTCAAGTCAGGTGTGCCTCGGTTAAAAACTCAAGAAAGAAAAACCCCGACTCCGTGTTTGTAGAGAAAGGTACTCAGTATGAACTGAATGCAACGAAAGGAAAGGAAAGGGCCTCTGGTGGCTCAGACTGGTAAGACAGTCTGTTATTAACACAGCTGCTTGCAATTACTGCAGGTTCAAGTCCCACCAGGCCCAAGGTTGATTCAGCCTTCCATCCTTTGTAAGGTAGGTAAAATGAGGACCCAGATTGTTGGGGGCAATAAGTTGACTTTGTATATAAATATACAAATAGGATGAAGACTATTGCTTAACATAGTGTAAGCCACCCTGAGTCTTCAGAGAAGGGCGGGATATAAATGCAAATAAAAAAAAAAGTCTGAGGCAATAGGCGCGAAAATTGCATATCGAAAGCATCCCCAAATCCCTCCCCCCCTCCACGGACCCAAGTTGAGCATCCAATCCACATCTCCCCAAGGTGTCATGTGGGGTGCTTCTTCAGATGGCCCCATCTATCTGGTATGCCAGATGGTTGACCCTGATGGCTATCAGCTCTCTCTGCAGCTGTTACAAAGACGGTGAGAATTTCCCTTCCTTTTCCAAGACATCTCCACCAGCTCACTTTCCCCCCAGTGGTAGAGTTCCAAAATTTTTTACTACCGGTTCTGTGGGTGTGGCTTGGTGGGCATGGCATGGCTTAGTGGGCGTGGCATGGCTTGGTGGGCGTGGCAGGGAGAGGATACTGTGAAATCTTCATTCCCACCCCACTCCAGGGGAAGGATACTGCAAAATCCCCATTTCCTCCCGATCAGCTGGGACTCCGGAGGCAGAGAATAGATGTGGGCGGGGCCAGTCAGAATTTTTACTACCGGTTCTCCGAGCTACTCAGAATTTCCACTACCGGTTCTCCAGAACTGGTCAGAACCTGCTGAAACCCACCTCTGCTTCCCCCCCCTCCCAAATGCCTACAATACCTCCCCCCTCCCGTTACAATGGCAGCCAAAAGCAAGCAAACATCGTAGAGGCTGACAGAAACCTTCCTGTAGATCACTGTAGTTCTTGCATTCTTGCTTTTTGCTCAGCTCTGTGGGACTCGACAAGATGGTGCCTTACAGAAGTTAATTGGAATATGGCATCTTTGTCCATTCTCCAAACTTCAGCCAATTGGATTGCCTAGTTTGAATAATGGTACAGTATTAATGGGATCGAATTAATATTGTTGATCGAAAGGTCAGCAGCTCGGCGGTTCGAATCCCTGGTGCTGCCATGTAACGGGGTGAGCTCCCGTTATTTGTCCCAGCTTCTGCCGACCTAGCAGTTTCGAAAGCACATAAAAATGCAAGGAGAAAACATAGGGACCACCTTTGGTGGGAAGGTAACGGCGTTCCATGCGCCTTTGGCGTTGAGTCATGCCGGCCACATGACCACGGAGACATCTTCGGACAGCGCTGGCTCTTCGGCTTTGAAATGGAGAGGAGCACCGCCCCCTAGAGTCGGCAATGATTAGCACATATGTGCAAAGGGAACCTTTACCTTTACCTTTACCTTATTAATGGGAGGAGGTAGCCAGCTAATACATGAGATGCAGTTTGATCTCTGTGGCTCACACACTTTGCTCTCCAAAAGAAAGGAAGGGCCTGATAGCTCAGGTATAATATCTGGGGACTTCTACAGCTGTTCCCGGCATCTGGCCTTGGATGCCCAACTCTGCCTTACGGCGGGTGCAAGAAATGAAGTTGCCAAAACAGGAATCCACAAGTTCAAGGCTCTTAGAGAGCGCCATACATCAACACAGAGAAGGTTCATTTGTTTCCATTGAAAGCTCTTAAAAAAAACCTTGACATGTTCCAAAGGAGGAAAAAGCCCAGAATTAAAACCTTGAAATATATTCACACAAAGATGGATGGATGGATGGATGGATGGATGGATGCAGTAGACAGATATCTGTTTAGTGTAAAAAGTATTATAAAAAGTATTATAAAACATTTGCTAGACCAATTCTTGAATACAGCTCGCCTGTCTGGAACCCATACCACATTTCAGACATCAATACAATTGAATGTGTCCAGAAATATTTTACAAGAAGAGTTCTTCACTCCTCTGAATACAACAAAATACCTTATGCCACCAGACTTGAAATCCCGGGTTTAGAAAACTTAGAACTCCGCCGCCTTCGACAGGACCTGTGTTTAACTCATAGAATCATCTATTGCAATGTCCTTCCTGTTAAAGACTACTTCAGCTTCAATCACAACAATACAAGAGTAAACAATAGATTTAAACTCAATGTTAACTGTTTCAATCTTGATTGCAGAAAATATGACTTCTGTAACAGAGTTTTTTAATGCTTGGAACACACTACCTGTCTCTGTGGTCTCTTCTCAAAATCCCCAAAGCTTTAACCAAAAATTGCCTACTATTGACCTCACCCCATTCCTAAGAGGTCTGTAAGGGGCATGCATAAGAGCACCAGCGTGCCTACCGTTCCTGTCCTATTGTTTTCTTTCATTATATCCAATTAATATAGTTATTGCATGCTTATGCTTATATATATATGCTTATATATTGTGTAGTTACTTTCATGCTTATGCTTATATATACTGTTGTGACAAAATAAATAAATAAATAAATGAATAAAATATTTTGCCCGCAGTAAATAGACTTATTTAGCCATGTCTTGTGCTCAGCAAGGCTGATCCTGAATGAGGAATTACTATCTGGACAGCCAAGATTTTCAGCTGTGCCTGTGGGCAGCCTGACATCTGAGCTTTGAGCATTGGACACCTGCTGATCATTATGCCTGTATGATTTCACCCTTGCCCATTATCTTAATGCAGTTTGTTAATTTGGAAAATTAGGGCCGGAGAACTTTTGCTGAGATTTGAAATGGGATAAGATTAAAAATTAAACAGTATAGCATAATAAAATGGGATAAGAACATTCTAATGGTATAATGATTATACAAATGGATCTATGGGAGACCATGTGATTCAAATTCACATTTTGTTACAATTTAAAAGGAATCTACTGTACGTATGCCCAATTAGAAAGCTCGTGGATAATTGTATACATACACACACTCACACACATATACACTGTGCAGTGAGGCTAAGATGGAAAAACACAGAAAGTTCTCCACAATAGACGGAAGATGGAAGTTACAGAACTGGCAACATTGATTTGTTCGATGAGTACTTTAATAAGTACTTTAATAAAAGATTGGAAATATTTTATGGAATTTTTGCTAAAAATAGACAAAAAAAGTGAATTGCTAATATCTGCATCTGTTGATTAAAAATGGTTGAATATGGAAAAAAGACAACTATATGATCTAATTCTATAATGGGAGAAATGGTAAAAAGTTTGCAACACTTATAAAGAAAATTCTTTAACATTTTTTCTTTTTTTCTTTATCTGTCTTTTCTCCCCAGCACTTTGCTCCTTTCTTTCTAGATATTTTTTTCTTGTTTACCTTTTAATTAGGTAAAAAGGCTCAATAAAATTTAAAAAAAAAAAAGATAACAGGAGCGAAGAAAAATATTGTAGGTTTATTCTGATTCCAGGCATTTCCTCAGAAAAGTGATGGATCAGTACTTGTAAATTAATGGTCATTTGTTCCCATTTGTTACCCTGGGTACCCATTTGTTTTGTTTATCAAATATAACTCCATTAGGTTCAGGTGTTTTAATATACTATGAAACAAATTTGGACCTCTATACATTGGGCTTATTTGATAGTAAGTACTTTTCATTCTTCGTATTCAATTGCACATAATGGAAAAGCTGTTAAAAAATTATCCAGCCTATATCAGAGTGTCAGGACTAATATAATAATATCTAGGTTTTAGTAAATATATTATAGGATCTGTAATTGCCTTGTTCTGAAAGCCATGTGTGGACAGAATGTGTGGAGATTCCAATGAAGACACAAATCCAAATTGCATTCTGTTCAAATACCTTTCAGGTATCATATTATTGTAAAAGCAGCCCTTGTCACTTTCTGCAAGTTCTGTCCATTGCTCTTGTTTTTTGAAGACCTTGGTTATAGTGATTAAGTGCAAAACTGTTGTGACCCACCTTGAGTCTGTTCCCAGTGTGCGCATGCTCAGAGCTCCTGGGAGACAGGAACAATTAAGAAAACAGGGTCGACTTGGGAGTAAGATTTGGAGATGATTGGCCCCTCCCATAAGACATAAAAGAGAAGCGAATGGGACGTCAGCTCTTGCAGGAAGCAATTAGTTCATCTGGTCGGTAAAATTCTGTTTGACTCTGTGCTAAGTTTGGCCTTACCCTGCATATGGCAATTAGTTCTCTGATAGCATTCCAAGGGAGATAATTTTAGTGTTTGTAAACATACTGCATACTGTTTGAGAAGCCTTTCGGACTGGGAATGACAATAATTCACAGCTGTATGAATTAAAGAGGTTTGCCGGGACTAAGATTGTGCTGTTTAATTTCTAAAGAAGCCTAGGTCAGAACAAAAATGTTCTTCAAATAACCAGTTACACCTACGGTGTTACAAACCATAGGAGGTTCAGGTGGCTTAAGTTTTCCAAGTCTATTTAAATTATCATGTCATGCATATGCAGATTGTTCCAAATCAAAGGGGGAAGCGGAATCAAAGAAAATTATGTTTTAAAGAGAAATAAAGATTTGATTCCTAGATATTGAGCTAGGTGTTTCATAAACATTTGTGTCAGGAGACTATTAGAGCCGTGATAGCCCAGTGGTTAGAATGCAGTACTGCAGGCAAACTCACTACTCACTCCAGGAGTTCGATTCTGAGCGGCTCAGGATTGACTCAGCCTTCCATCCTTCCGAGGTGGTTAAAATGAGGACCCAGGTTGTTGGGGACAATAGGGCTGTAAAGCACTATGAAGTGGTATATAAGTCTTAGTGCTCGTGCTAAGTGCTATTTTTTTTTTAATTTGCATTTATATCCCACCCTTCTCTGAAGACTCAGGGCGGCTTACACTATGTCAAGCAATAGTCTTCATCCATTTGTATATTATATACAAAGTCAACTTATTGCCTCCAACAATCTGGGTCCTCATTTTACCTACCTTACAAAGGATGGAAGGCTGAGTCAACCTTGGGCCTGGTGGGGTTTGAACCTGCAGTAATTGCAAGCAGCTGCTGTTAATAACAGACTGTCTTACCAGTCTGAGCCACAGAGGCAAGCAAACTGGCAGGGTATAAATCAGCAAATGGGGAGGTTGTACATCAGGTCAGCCAAATCCAGCTCCTGAAGGAGACAGTTGCTTTAACTAGGACAGCAGACAGTCTTCTAACCCAGATCTGACAAATGTATAGACCAGGGGTGAAAGGCTACTGGGTAGGACCAGATCGCGTGATCCGGTAGTGATTGCGCCTGGTAGTTTGGCAATTCAGCAGCGATGGCAGAGCAAAGCTCCACTCACCCACCCACCCGGGTTTTAACCGGGAAGTAATGTGTTTTTTACCTTCTGTGCATGCATAGAAGGTTTTGCGCATGTGCAGAAGGTCTGCGCGTGCATGTGATTCACACACACATGTGAGTGAATCAAGCACACACAAACGGCGTATGCACTTCCAAGCCGGTAAGGAAGATAAGTAGATTTCACCTCTGGTACAGACTTCAAGATGGACAATGTCTTCTGTTCTATCCATATATGCAGGCTCTTGAGTGTGTTCAATAATTTATATTTTGCTCCTTTCATAGAACTAGTGAGGGGATGATCGTGTCTGTCAGGCCTATGAAATGCAACAGTAGATGATTGGAAGGGCTTACATATTGACCCAGATTATATCATTGTTAAGTGTGTTTGAAAAACTACTACTCAATTCATGCGATACATACAGAGTGGAACACAGAAAACTGCCTTAAGCTAAGTCAGATTGCACTATATTGCAGTATTGACTAGAGTGATGGGACGTTGTTTTAGAGTAGTTTTAGAGAAGCATCTTTCCAGCCTATTTATAGAAATCATTGAGTTATATATTGATTTCATACAAAGTGGGGGAGTATAGGTTTTGCCTCCAGGAATTCTAAATGTAAGACTATTTTCTTAAATTAAAAGCAAAATAAAAAAAACACAAAAATCATTTGGGATTTCATTGTTCATACAAGTTAAGATAAACACCAGTAGTAGAAAACTACTAATATCTTTTTAATCTCTCCAGAATCCAATCAGAAGAGTCTACAAAAGATTGTGGGTTAAATCATCAGGATAGTATAGTATAGTATAGTGTAGGGTAGGGTAGTGTAGGGTAGGGTAGTGTAGTGTAGGGTAGGGTAGGGTAGGGTAGGATAGGATAGGATAGGATAGGATAGGATAGGATAGGATAGGATGGCTAGGCTAGGCTAGGCTAGACTAGACTAGACTAGACTAGACTAGACTAGACTAGACTAGACCAGAATAGAACAGAATAGAATAGAATAGAATAGAATAAAATAAAATAATAGAATAGAATAGAATAGAATAGAATAGAATAGAATAGAATAGAATAGAATAGAATAGAATAGAATAGAATAGAATAGAACTCTTTATTGGCCAAGTGTGATTGGATACACAAGGAATTTGTCTTTGGTGCATATGCTGTCAGTGTATATATAAAAGAATAAAATATATTCATCAAGAATCATAAGATACAATAGTGATAGTGATGGATAATCAGATGGATTTATTAATAATTTCATTGATGTTGATGAACTCCATAAAGAAAACCTAAGTGTCTATGGAGTTCTCAGTATTTGAGTATTTGAGAGTATTCCAGTATTTGAGAGGCTGCAACAAAGAAGAGGGAGTCAATTTATTTTTCAAAGCAGCAGAGGGCAGGACAAGAAACAATGGTTGGAAACTAATCAAGGAGAAAATTGAGAAGAAACTTCCTATCAGTGAGGACAATTTACCAGTGGAGCAGCTTGACTTCAAACATTGTGGATGCTTGGAGGTTCTTAAGAAGAGACTGGACAATCACTTGTCTGAAATGGAACAGGGTTTCCTGCTTGAGCAGGAGACTGGACTAGAAGACCTCCCTTCCAGCTCTATTCTGATTCTGATTCAGTCATCCAGGTCATGGTTGTCCCAAAGATGCTTTTTTCCAAAAGGCAACTGGACTTTCTTGGTTTGTTTGTTTTTCCTTTGAAAACATTTTGCTTCGCATCCAAGAAGCTTCTGAAGAATGCATAACTTCTTAAGAAATACATTACAGGATCTATGTAGTATGTCTCCTCCTTCTGAAATCTACGTATGGACAGAATGGGGTGGAGAGGGTGGTGAAGACACCAATGAACTGAAGAAACCTCTTGGATGAGAAGCAAAAATGTTTTTAAAGGAAGAAAAAAAAAACAAGAAAGTCCAGTTGCCTTAGACTTATACAGCACTTAGACTTTATATACCACTTCACAGTGCTTTACAGCCCTCTCTAAGTGGTTTACAGAATCAGCCTCTTGCCCCCAACAATCTGGATCCTCATTTTACTGACCTCAGAAGGATAGAAGGCTGAGTCAACCTTGAGCCGGTAGGAATCAAACTGCTGAACTGCAGGCAACTGGCAGGCAGCAGAAGTAGCCTGCAGTACTGCATTCTAACCAGGGGCAAAATGCACTTCCTTTTCCTACCGGCTCGCTAATGAGCGTGCTGTCCTTTGTGCATGCACAAAGCCTTCTGCGCATGCACAGAGGGTCAAAACATGGAGAAAATGTGAACCAGAATAACTGCAAGATGCTTCCCTCCTCATTACTCTCCTCAAGGTCCATTAGTGACTGCATATTAACATGCATGTTGGAATGTATATGTTTGCATAGAAGCAGTCATATGTCATGAGGTAGTGACAGATAGTATTTTCCTGGGCTCCAAGACCACCGCAGATGGGGACTGCAGCCAAGAAATTAAAAGACGCTTGTTCCTGGGAAGGAAAGCTATGGCAAATATAGACAACGTACTAAAAAGCAGAGACATCATCCTGCCAACAAAAGTGCATATAGTCAAGGCTATGGTGTTCCCAGTTGCAATGTATGGCTGTGAAAGTTGGACCATAAGAAAGGCTGAGCGCCAAAGAATTGAGGCCTTTGAACTCTGGTGCTAGAGAAGACTTCAGCGAGTCCCTTGGACTGCAAGGCAAACAAACAAGTCAGTCCTAGAGGAGATCAACCCTGACTGCTCTTTAGAAGGCTAGCTTCTGAAGAGGAAACTCAAATACCTAATGAGAAGGAAGGACTCACTGGAGAAGAGCTGGGAACGATGGAGGGCAAAAGAAGAATGGGACAACAGAGAACGAGATGACTGGATGGAGTCACTGAAGCAGTAGGTGTGAGCTTAAATGGACTCCAGAGGATGGTAGAGGATAGGAAGGCCTGGAGGAACGTTGTCCATGGGGTCGCAATGGGTCGGATACGACTTTGCAACTAACAACAAGTCATGTGTATATTCACCAGATAAAGTCACCTGGATGAAAATGAGTTCCAGTTCATAAGCTAAATTGACTGGTCAGAGGGTCTCTGTTAATGAGGAAGAACAATTCCATTGAGCTTTGCAGGTACTGGTTACTTTTCAGAATTGGGCAAAAAAAGAAAGGAAAATAATTTTTGCAACGTTTCAAAGCAGCTGAACCAGAAATCAATTCACACACACACAAAAAAGGGTCTATTTGAGAAATCTGACAATTCCAATCTGTGTTATGGATGTCCCCTTCCAAGAGGACATCTCAGTGGGGACTTCAAAAATTCTCGAAGTCCCCAATGATAGTTGTAAACTATAATAAACATCACGTCGCCAGTCCTGAAACTCAAGAGAGAGATTTGACTCATGGTTACAGAATAAAAAAATAATAATAAGAAAATCCCAAGAGGCGAATTTTCTTATCTTATTCAAATGAAGCCTCCATCTGAAGGCGCATATGCTACCATATGGGATCCATTTAAAGCATTCATTAGTAGAAGAATAATTAGCCCAGTATCATACAAAGCAGAATATAACAGGCCCAGAGGATAATTGCTTTAGAAACAGTAAGAAAAGACCTTGAAACCAAATTTGAAGAAACAAGCCTGTTAAAAGGTTTTTTTTGGGGGGGAGATGTTTTTGTTAAAAGGTTCCATTCATTTTTTTCCCTTTCCCCCCCAGTTTCGTGGCCAGTTTTATGGAAGTTGGCATGACACTTGAACACCTCCAACATCTATATTTGTTTGTTTTTACAGACAAACCCCTAAATCCCTGTGCTTGCTTTTTTTTTTTGTCCGTAATCCAACCCCCCAAGGACTGTAAACTTCCAGTACCGATTAAATTAATCACTTGCCAATTGTTTGACCTATTGTGTTATGCAAATTCTCACACAGCTAAAGCAGAAAACAGACCTCTCACCCTGTGCAAATAGCACATTATTTTTAGTTTGTAATAATGTTTCATTAGAACTTCCAACTAAGTACAACATTCTAGCAGTTATCAGAGTTCCTTGTGTGGTCCAGCTAAGCCTGTCCACTTGATTTCTAATTTGTCTTACATATTATCAAACCCATTGTCTCAAAGGTGCTTTTCAAAAGATGACTCAACTTTCTTGGTTGTTTTTTTTCCCCTTTGAAAATGTTTCGCTTCTCATCCAAGAAGCTTCTTCGGTTCAGACTGAATGGTGGAGAATTCACCATTTAGTCAGAACTGTTGTGTCTCGTCCAATCTCACCACAGCCGGGGCCTTCTTATCTGCTTCCGAACACGGAGGAATGTCCTAGTATGCCTCCCGGCCCCAGCCCTGGCTCCATGCCCAGACAGGCTGAAGAGGAAGAAATACCTCCAGCCCCCAGCCCTGGCTCCATGCCCAGGCAAACGGAGCAACTAGACCCCTCCCCCTCCTCCACAGCATGTGAGCCTGAGGGAGGTCAATTGCCAACAGCTGCAGACTGAAGTGACCCTCGCTTCAGAAGAATTGATAGAAGGAGGCAACAGAAGGAAGGGAGGGGCAGGCCTGGATAAGTGCTGAGTCATGGAGCCACACCCCATGGCCTATATAAAGGACCTGCTTTCTGGCATTCTCTGAGTCAGGCAAAGTCTAAACATATCTTGCTGAAGTCACTTTCTGGTCTCCTGCCTGCCCTGAGGACTTTGCTAGGACTTTGGCAGAGCTGCAGAGGCATGCCTGATTCGGATTTCCCTGACCCGGCCGTCTGCGGAGGAGTGGGACATGACAAGAACTGAAGAAGCTTCTTGGATGAGAAGCTCAATGTTTTCAATGAAAAAAAACCAACAACAAAAAATGGTATAAATCAGTGGTGAAATCCAGTTATTTTTACTACCGGTTCTGTGGGTGTGGCTTGGTGGGCGTGGTGTGGCTTGGTGGGCATGGCAAAAGAAGGATACTGCAAAATCCCCATTCCCTCCCCACTCTTGGGGGAAGGATATTGCAAAATCTCCATTCCCACCCCACTCTGGGATCAAGCCAACTGTGGAATTACTGTCTTGAGCAGAGGGTTGGACTCGAAAACTTCCAAGATCCTTTGCAACCTTATGATTCTAGGTTCTTTGGTTGGGTTGGTTATCCCTGCAGTATTAGCCATTCTCTGAGCAAGTGAACTAAGATTTACAATCAAATGCACAATAAACGTTTGGTGTGTATAAAGCTAAAACATGGAGGCTGCAAGAACCCAGACAACCATTAACTGTTAACACAGAGGCAAGGAAAATTCTGACTTATTTTTATTTATTTATTTTTATTTTATTTATTTATTTTGTCACACAGTATATATAAGCATAAACATGAAATAACTATACAATATATAAGCATATATATAAGCATAAGTATGTAATAACTATATTAATTGGATATAATGAATGAAACAATAGGACAGGAACGGTAGGCACGCTTGTGCTCTTATGCACGCCCCTTATAGACTTCTCATCTGACACCCAGTATCATCCAAGTGCTGTGGTGGCGCAGTGGTTAGATTGCGGTACTGCAGGCTACTTCTGCGGTTCACCAGCTGCCAGCAGTTTGGCAGATCGAATCTCATCAGGCTTAAGGTTGACTCAGTCTTTCATCCTTCCGAGGTCAGTAAAATGAGGACCCAGATTATTGGGGGTGATATGCTGATTCTGTAAACCGCTTAGAGAAGGCTGTAAAGAACTATGAAGATTTACTATATAAGCCTAAGTGCTATTGCTATTGCAAAGTACTTGCAGTTAAAGTCTGGTCACTCTATGTATAGCAAGCTATACCCATAATCCTCTGAAGTTTTAAATAAAATGTAATTTATTTCATTAACATCCCTACTTAGTCAACTCTGTGTTAAACTTTGGCAGATGTAGGGTTACCCATCCCTGATATAGGGTCTAAAGCAGTGGTGGGATTCAGCCAGTTCACACCATTTTGAGAGAACTGGTTGTTAACTTTCTGAGCAGTTTGGCAAACTGGTTGTTGGAAGAAATCATTAGGACAGAGAACCGGTTGTTAAATTTCTTGAATCCCACCACTGGTCTAAAGCATGTCTGAAGTCCCTTAACGATTTTATTATACATGCCAAGACAAATAACCTGGTGATGAAAGTTTCTAATTCAGCAGCAGTTAACATTGCTATGTTATTTCAATCATTTACAAAATGTTAACATGTAATTACTGGAGATGAAGGAAAAGTACAATGTAAAAGCTATTATTAGGGCTTGTCTTTCCTCTTGAAATAATAAAAGCAACATTCAAGCATTGTGATGCCTGACCTGTTCTTTTTCATACATACCCATGAAGCCCAATTTACTTAACAAAGGAGCAGAACTTGGATTCAATTGGTGTGATGCTGCTTTCACAATCTGTCCCCCTTTTGACTTCCATGGTGAATGGAATGCTTCCACCTTGTGTATTTCCCACCCAGATCAAGTTTTGGGGTCCTTGAGCTTGGTTGTTTTCTGGTTGACGTTTCATTACCCAAACTAGGTAACATCATCAGGGCTACTAAAGTGTGAGGTTTGCTCTCAATTTACATTCTAGTGACTTGCCCTTTCAGTGTTGGTGGACATGGTCTTGCTGGTACTTTGGTTGGACTGTTTACTGTTAGCTTGTTTGGCAGTTCCTTGATTGAGGTATTGTTAACCTGATTATTGATCTGATGTTAATCTTGGGGTTGATCAGGGGTGAAATCCAGCAGGTTCTGAAGAACCGGTAGCAGAAATTTTGAGTAGTTTGGAGAACCAGCAAATACCACCTCTGGCTGGCCCCAGAGTGGGGTGGGAATGAAGATTTTGCAGTATCCTTCCCCTGCCACGTCCACTGAGCCACACCCACCAAGCCACACCCACCAAACTGATAGTAAAAAAATTGGATTTCACCACTGGAGTTAATCTATCCTCATCTAGGTGCTGATTGCTAGTGGGGAGGTGTTTTGGTCTTTTTGCTTCCCTTTTTGCTTGTTGATTGTCTCTTTTCCGTAATGTGTAGATATTGTTTATGTCTATGTGTCTATTGATGGCTAAGAGCCACATGGCACAGTGGTTAGAATGCAGTATTGCAGGCTAATTCTGCATTTCCGCTGCCAGGAGTTCGATCCTGACCAACTCAAGGTTGACTCAGCCTTTCATCTTTCGGAGATTGGTAAAACGAGGACCCAAATTGTTCAGGGCAATATGCTGACCCTGTAAAGCACCCTGAAACAGTATCTAAGTCTAAGTGCTATTGCCAAGTGCTAGTGTTATTGCTAATTTATCAGAGTTCCAAGCTTCTAAAAAAATCCCTATTGATTTTGGACTTAGCTTGGTCTAGAACAGTCTCAGTTTCCCAATTGAAACTATGGTTATGGTAGACTTAACCATCAGATTCAGCTTGCAGATTCTTCCTTTGCATTTGGACTTAATTCAGAAAGACTCTGAAGTGGCCTAAATAACACTAAATGTACTCTGAATTTGTGAATTTGGGCCTGACCAGTTCATTGCTATTGCTGCACATCCTAGAACCATTACTCCTTAGCAAAATAGTGAGTATTAAATCTCTGACATTTGCTGACTCACCTCTAGTATAAACAAGATAATTACCTAGTTCAACCTGCTGTAGTGGGAAGATCAATTATATAAACTAATTAGATCCCTGTTTAAAGAAGATAGAAACTTCCAGGTTTTTCATTATGATTTTTTCTTGTCTTAAAGCGCCACAGGAAAAAAAGGGAAAAAAGCGCAGAGAGAGGCTGGCAGGATATTTTTTTTCTTCTGCTTTTCAGTCATTCCGAAGAAGATCTAAAGAAATCAAGCTTGTTTCTTTCATTTTAGCAAGCTGGAAAAAGACACTCGATGTTCTGGTTTTGTAAACTTAGATGCCAACAACCAAAACCAGATTTGAATCCTGCAAAAATGTAGTGCCATGGAGTTTATTTGAAGGAATTTGACGTGGATTGGATTATATACATATTGCAGTTAGACAGGAGTACTAAGTGACATCTGTGAGTAGATAATCCAAGGCTAAAAATCACATCATTTATTTTATTTATTAAACACATTTATATACCATATTTTTTGGACTATAAGACACACCTGACTATAAGATGTACCTAATTTTAGAAGAGGAAAACAACAAAAAAAGTTTTTGGCCCCATGTGTCTCATTTTCAAGGCTTTTTTTTTTTTTGGCTTTTTTTGGCTTTGCCCATTTTTGAGGCTTTTTTCTGCTCATTTTTCCCCAAAAAAATGGGCCAAAAAGAGGCTCAAAAATGCCCCTCCCCAAAAAAGCCTAAAAAAGGGTTTTAAAAAGGCCTCAAAAAGGCCCCAAAATAGGGTGTGCGGAAGCCAAAACATGGCCAGTGGGTGGGTGGGGCTTTGGCAATATTTGGTCTATAAGACATACAGACATTTTCACCCCATTTTGGGAGACAAAGTGCATCTTATAGTCCAAAAAATATGGTAGCTGCCCAATTGGTACACTGATGATATGATATATTTTGTAAAGGTAAAGGCTTTCTCTATACACTCATTTCTGACTCTAGGAGATGATGCTCATCACTGTTTCCTAGTGGAGGGAGCCAGTGTTGTCCGAAGACATTTCTGTGATTATGTGGCCAGCATGACTATATACTGAGATGCATGGAATGCTATTACCGTCCCACCAGAGTGGTGCCTATTTATCTACTCATATTTGCATGCTTGTGAAATGCTGGAGGAGGAAGAGGAGTTAGGGCAAGTAACGGGAGCTCACCCCGTTGCACAGCACTCAGGTCTCAAACCTGGGCTGTAAACTTCCCAGCTGACAAGTTCAGCGTCTTTAACCACTGAGCCACCTTACCCCCCGCTTTTTTTTTTATTATTATTGGCATCCTTCAGTCTCAAAAGACTATGGTATCGTGCTCTGAAAACAGCTCCAGTGTGGCTAAAAAGACCAATTCGAGAGTGGCAATCCCTTCCACACTGAGGGCAGATACATTCTGTCCCCTGCCCAGCCCCCAGATTTTGCTGGTTCCGGGACTGCCTCTTTGCCTCAGCCTGCCGAACAAATGTCTCTTCGAATTGGAGAAGGCCATGATGCTTCTTTAGCCTCCAAACTGAATGATCGGAGGTCAAGGTTTCCCAATTGCTAATGTCCATTCCCAGGGCCTTTAGGTCCCTCTTGCAGATATCTTTATATCGCAGCTGTGGTCTCCCTCTAAGGCGCTTTCCCTGCACTAATTCTCCATACAGGAGAACTTTCAGAATCCAACCATCAGCCATTCTCATGACATGCCCAAGCCAGCATAGATGTCACTGTTTCAGCAGTGTATACATGCTAGAAATTCCAGCAAGTTCCAAGACTGCACTATTTGGAACTTTCTCCTGCCAGGTGATGCCAAAAATACATCCGAGACAGTGCATATGAAAGGTGTACAACTTTCTCTCCTGCTGTGTGTAAAGGGTCCAAGACTCACTGCAGTACAAGAGTGTGCTCAGGATGCAGGCTCTATAGACCTGGATCTTTGTATGTTCCGTCAGCTTCTTATTAACCCATACTCTCTTTGTAAGTCTGGAAAATGTGGTGGCCACTTTACCAATACGTTTATTCAGCTCAGTATTTAAAGAGAGAGTGTCAGAGATGGTTGAGCCGAGGTACAAAAAGTCATGGATGATCTCCAGTTCTTGCATAGAGATTGTAATATGGGGAGGTGAATCCACGTCCTGCCCCCCATTATATATTATATTATTATATAAGATATAGTATAACAAGTTGATGCTCGCCTACATCTACCCACTTTCTAACCCCCATAACATTCAGCTGGACATCTGAAAAGACTCTAATTTTTATCTTGGTTGTCTGAACATGACCATTGTGAAAAGTTTATAGAAGTATAAACAAAAGAATATGGATTTAATATTCTCTTTCTGAGGGTAGAAAGCCGATAAATCAATACTTTCAATAACAATAATTCAAAATACACTTAAAATAAGAAAGCAGACTAGGAACCTTAAGAACTAAAATAGGAGAGAATTTTTGAAAAGGTGCTACTTCCAAAATTATGCAGGAACTGGAATGTGCTTATACTGGGATGTACTTGACATTTTCAAATTCTCTTGAGTAGTTCATCATTGCCAGGCCACAAATAGTTACAAAAATGCACATGTTAATTACTGTAATTAGGAAAAATGAATGAAAACTAAATGTTGTATGCTGCCTAGAGTTGGTTTCTGTGAAATGGGCAGCTACACAAAATAAACAAACAAACAAACAAACAAACAAGAAAGAAAGAAAGAAAGAAAGAAAGAAAGAAAGAAAGAAAGAAAGAAAGAAAGAAAGAAAGAAAGAAAGAAAGAAAAAGTTCTCTTTCTGATGCATTTAACATACTATCATAAAAACAATTCTTAAAGCTGTTACTGGTTTTGTGGAGGAAACACTTCTAGGAGGTGAACTTGGAATGGAAGAAGCCAGGAATTCAATGATATTAAGAAGAAGAAGAAGAAGAAGAAGAAGAAGAAGAAGAAGAAGAAGAAGAAGAAGAAGAAGAAGAAGAAGAAGAAGAAGAAGAAGAAGAAGAAGAAGAAGAAGAAGAAGAAGAAGAAGAAGATGATGATGGAAGCACAACATTTTTATAGCATCTGAGAAGTGAAGAACATTGAATGGTTCACAGGGAAAAACTGAAAGACGCAAGAAAGCTTCTGCCTTTATGGTTATGTCATGCCAGAACAAAAGGATATAAACTATATTATAATACTGGTAGAAATATAACTTGGCTTATATCTTTGTGGGAAGGTAGGTGATTAAGGATGTTTGAGAGAAGCGTTCCGGTTTGGCACCGTAGGTGATGGCGGTGATCTTTACGATCACCAACCTCTGGATTATGTGGAATCGCTAGGACAGCTTAAATCTGCTGTCCAGTGGTTCGGAAAACCCCCTCTTCGGGAGAAGGAGAAGGTGGTGAGCTGAGGGCAGAGGTTGAATTTCCCTAAAGCCCCTGAGAAAAAAGGGGTTTGAAGGGTTAAGTTCCCTCCAGTAACCCGAAGTGCTCCAGATCCGAGGATTCTTCTGCTTTGGCGGAACCAATCACCACGACCAAACGCCGAGATTTATTTTGGACAATAAAGGATTATACCGGACAGAACGAAAGTGGGAGAACTTTATGCAAGTAGCCAAGCCGATTCCCCGATACTTTGTAACAAGCTTGAAAACAGTAAAAAAATGGAGGCGAATTGTTAACAAGTTAACGAGTGGAAAGCGAAAGCGATACTTTCAGCGTTTGCCGTCTGCAGTTGGTAATTTGCATGTTACTTGCTGCTCTTACTCTTTAACTCTTTGCTGCCTGCTGATAGAATCTAGGGGAGATTTTTAAATACTGCTTTAAAAGACTGTGTTTCTTAGAGGTTAAGAAGATTTAAAGTGAATATTAAGTTGGAAATAAATAAATAAATAATTTTATAGAAGATGGCAGCCAAACAATTAAAGTCTACTGTAACAAAGAGCTCTGGAACTTTATCAGCTGGTGCCTCTCCAGCTCATACAGCAGAGACTAGAACATTGAATTTAGAGGTTAAGAAGATTTAAAGTGAATATTAAGTTGGAAATAAATAAATAAATAATTTTATAGAAGATGGCAGCCAAACAATTAAAGTCTACTGTAACAAAGAGCTCTGGAACTTTATCAGCTGGTGCCTCTCCAGCTCATACAGCAGAGACTAGAACATTGAATTTAGAGGCGTTACAAGAGAACTTAAAAGGCTTTATAGAAGAAAAATTTAAAGTAATAACTGATGAGATGTCTGAAATGAAAGAGCAGATATCAGAAATTCAAGTGGGAAATAAAGAAGTTAAAGAAGGATTTGTAATGGCAGTACAAGTTTGGCAACGAATGTGATTTTATTGGAAGAGGAGGTTGAAGAAATTAAGCAACATAATTTAAAATTAGAAAATAAAATGGATGAATTTCAAAGTAAAATGGAAAAACAGAGGATGAAATAGTTTTGATACAATATAGAAATATGGAATTTGCTCTTAGAATTCGAGGTTTGAAAGAAAATAAGGAAGAGAATTTAAGGAAATTTTTCTGAAGTATTTGCTGAGATATTAGCAGCTCGTCCAGCAGATGTGGCTTATCAAATTGATAAAATATATCGTGTGAATTCTTGGATAGCAAGGCAAAAAAGTTGCCAAGGGATGTTGTTATTTATTTTACAAACAGAACAGTGAGAAATCAGATTTTGCAAGCTTCATATAAGGGGAGAAGATTCAGATTGCTGGTCAAGATATTTTGATATTAAAGGAAATTCCACCAAAATGTTAAGGGCTAGGAAGGAATTTGCCTTCCTGGTGAATGAACTTAAAAACATCAGATTGAATATAGATGGGATATTCCAACTGGTATAATAGTATATTATGCAGGAAAGTACATCGTTTCAATACGGTTGGAAAAGCAAGAGAATTTTATGTTGAGGTATTAAAAGTTGGAAGTCTTCCCCATTGGAAGCTAGAAGAAGGAGGCTGAAGTGAAGGAAGAGAAGTGAAGCAGGTACAAGTACAGATTGTGATGGAAGAAGATTTATTACAAGTGTTGGAAATACCTACGAGGGGTTTAGATTCAAAAGAACAAAGGCTGACAAGAGCTGCTGCTAAACGCAAGGAACAAGAGATGAAGGCACAACAACAACTGGCAACTACTACAACGGGAGGAGCAAGGCCTAAAGTACAATGTGATCTGCGGCTGGTGTTCCCAAAGTGTCCTTCAGCCGATAATGGCAATTAAACTATTATCTTGGAATGTTAATGGCCTGAATTCACCAGAAGAGAAGGAAAGTATTTCATTATTTGAAACAATTTAAAATGACATTACCTGTTTACAAGAAACACATATTAGATCTTGCTAAATGTTGGAGATGCGATTGTCAAGATGCTACTTATTACCATATATGGTGGACTTGTAAAAAAGTTAAAGCATTTTGGATTAAAGTATGGTGGATCATGCAGAATATTTTGAAAAGAAGATTAAGTTTACTCCGCAGTTCTTTCTACTAGGAATAATTATGGACTATACAGCTATAGAGACTAAATTGATTTTGAACTTAATAACAGTCGCAAGACTTTTGATTGCTCAGTATTGGAAGAAAGAAGAATTACCTACAATCGAAGAATGGACACTCAAAGTATCAAATCTGGCAGAGATGACAAAATCTCCGCTTACTTGAAAGACTATACACTAGAAAATATATTTTAGAATGGAAAATGTGGATTGATTATATTTAAAATAAGTATCAGATAAAAAAATATCGAATAGCATATGAGTAAATTTAGGAAATATTTTGTATTAGATATATTTTTGAAGGAGAGGGGAATTGAGAGTGTGACTAAGTGTGGTGTGACTAGAGATTATAATTTAGGAATTATTTTGGATTATGATTGTTAGTTTTGATACCCTGCATTTTGTTCTGGGAAGTCGGGGTGGGGGTGGGGGTAAGGGGAGGGAATTGGGGGGTTTGGTAGAGATGGAGTGATGGTTAATGTACAGGGATTATTGAAGAAATATAATTAATGTAGGGTCGGGTCTGCATAGTTACCATTTTAGAACGGTGAGGAGGGAGAAAAGAGAGAGTAGGAGGTAGGAAAGAGGAGAAGAGGAAGGAAGAGGGATAGTAGAGGGAGAAGGAAGGTGTAGGGTGGAGGGAGGAGCGGATGTAGATAAGAGAAGGAGAGGAAGGTTTGGAAAGTAAAAGAAGGTAGAAGAGGGAAGAGTGTTAAAAAGGGTGGTGGTGACTTGGCAAGCCGGACTAATTGTATATAACTGTACATTGGATGAATTATTTGATATGATTGTAAAAATAAAACTTTTTATAAAAAAAAAAAAAAAAGGATGTTTGAGAGAAGCGATTACATTCACGGTCCTGACCTTATGATAGGTTTGCATTGAGGGCAGAAGGCTGTAACTGTCCATTTTTAAAATCATATTTTATCTTCTTCTTTTTTAAAAAATTGTAAGTTTAGGATAAAACAAAACACTGAGG